>NW_027520305.1:0-216464 GCF_051991245.1 Festucalex cinctus | reverse complement strand
AAAGATTTGAGTGCACAACGTTTGGTTTAGATTTGACAGCCATAATCAGCAATTGTGTACATTGAGCTGAATGTGTCAAAATCTTAAAAATTAACAGGTGCCCAAGCAATTTCATGCTAGAATCATCATCCGGATGCCAAAATAAACTAAATACAGCAAAAGATTTGAGTGCACAACGTTTGGTTTAGGTTTGACAGCCATAATCACCTTTTTATTGCTTTAAATGCGTTTTTAGCGCATGATTGTACATTTGAGCTGAATGTGTCAAAATCTTAAAAATTAACAGGTGCCCAAGCAATTTCATGCTAGAATCATCATCCGGATGCCAAAATAAACTAAATACAGCAAAAGATTTGAGTGCACAACGTTTGGTTTAGGTTTGACAGCCATAATCACCTTTTTATTGTTTTAAAATGCGTTTTTAGCGCATGATTGTACATTTGAGGTGAATGTGTCAAAATCTTAAAAATTAACAGGTGCCCAAGCAATTTCATGCTAGAATCATCATCCGAATGCCAAAAATAAACTAAATACAGCAAAAGATTTGAGTGCACAACGTTTGGTTTAGGTTTGACAGCCATAATCACCTTTTTATTGCTTTAAATGCGTTTTTAGCGCATGATTGTACATTTGAGCTGAATGTGTCAAAATCTTAAAATTAACAGGTGCCCAAGCAATTTCATGCTAGAATCATCATCCGGATGCCAAAATAAACTAAATACAGCAAAAGATTTGAGTGCACAACGTTTGGTTTAGATTTGACAGCCATAATCAGCAATTGTGTACATTTGAGCTGAATGTGTCAAAATCTTAAAAATTAACAGGTGCCCAAGCAATTTCATGCTAGAATCATCATCCGGATGCCAAAATAAACTAAATACAGCAAAAGATTTGAGTGCACAACGTTTGGTTTAGGTTTGACAGCCATAATCACCTTTTTATTGCTTTAAATGCGTTTTTAGCGCATGATTGTACATTTGAGCTGAATGTGTCAAAATCTAAAAATTAACAGGTGCCCAAGCAATTTCATGCTAGAATCATCATCCGGATGCCAAAATAAACTAAATACAGCAAAAGATTTGAGTGCACAACGTTTGGTTTAGATTTGACAGCCATAATCAACTTTTTATTGCTTTAAATGCGTTTTTAGCGCATGATTGTACATTTGAGCTGAATGTGTCAAAATCTTAAAAATTAACAGGTGCCCAAGCAATTTCATGCTAGAATCATCATCCGGATGCCAAAATAAACAAAATACAGCAAAAGATTTTAGTGCACAACGTTTGGTTTAGATTTGACAGCCATAATCAACAATTCTGTACATTTGAGCTGAATGTGTCAAAATCTTAAAAATTAACAGGAGCCCAAGCAATTTCATGCTAGAATCATCATCCGGATGCCAAAATAAACTAAATACAGCAAAAGATTTGAGTGCACGTTTGGTTTAGGTTTGACAGCCATAATCACCTTTTTATTGCTTTAAAATGCGTTTGTAGCGCATGATTGTACATTTGAGCTGAATGTGTCAAAATCTTAAAAATTAACAGGTGCCCAAGCAATTTCATGCTAGAATCATCATCCGGATGCCAAAATAAACTAAATACAGCAAAAGATTTGAGTGTACAACGTTGGGTTTAGATTTGACAGCCATAATCAGCAATTGTGTACATTTGAGCTGAATGTGTCAAAATCTTAAAAATTAACAGGTGCCCAAGCAATTTCATGCTAGAATCATCATCCGGATGCCAAAATAAACTAAATACAGCAAAAGATTTGAGTGCACAACGTTTGGTTTAGATTTGACAGCCATAATCAGCAATTGTGTACATTTGAGCTGAATGTGTCAAAATCTTAAAAATTAACAGGTGCCCAAACAATTTCATGCTAGAATCATCATCCGGATGCCAAAATAAACTAAATACAGCAAAAGATTTTGAGTGCACAACGTTTGGTTTAGGGTTTGACAGCCATAATCACCTTTTATTGCTTTAAATGCGTTTTTAGCGCATGATTGTACATTTGAGCTGAATGTGTCAAAATCTTAAAAATTAACAGGTGCCCAAGCAATTTCATGCTAGAATCATCATCCGGATGCCAAAATAAACTAAATACAGCAAAAGATTTGAGTGCACAACGTTTGGTTTAGATTTGACAGCCATAATCAGCAATTGTGTACATTTGAGCTGAATGTGTCAAAATCTTAAAAATTAACAGGTGCCCAAGCAATTTCATGGTAGAATCATCATCCGGATGCCAAAATAAACTAAATACAGCAAAAGATTTGAGTGCACAACGTTTGGTTTAGGTTTGACAGCCATAATCACCTTTTTATTGCTTTAAATGCGTTTTTAGCGCATGATTGTACATTTGAGGTGAATGTGTCAAAATCTTAAAAATTAACAGGTGCCCAAGCAATTTCATGCTAGAATCATCATCCGGATGCCAAAATAAACTAAATACAGCAAAAGATTTGAGTGCACAACGTTTGGTTTAGGTTTGACAGCCATAATCACCTTTTTATTGCTTTAAATGCGTTTTTAGCGCATGATTGTACATTTGAGCTGAATGTGTCAAAATCTTAAAAATTAACAGGTGCCCAAGCAATTTCATGCTAGAATCATCATCCGGATGCCAAAATAAACTAAATACAGCAAAAGATTTTGAGTGCACAACGTTTGGTTTAGATTTGACAGCCATAATCAGCAATTGTGTACATTTGAGCTGAATGTGTCAAAATCTTAAAATTAACAGGGTGCCCAAGCAATTTCATGGTAGAATCATCATCCGGATGCCAAAATAAACTAAATACAGCAAAAGATTTGAGTGCACAACGTTTTGGTTTAGGTTTGACAGCCATAATCACCTTTTTATTGCTTTAAAATGCGTTTTTAGCGCATGATTGTACATTTGAGCTGATGTGTCAAAATCTTAAAAATTAACAGGTGCCCAAGCAATTTCATGCTAGAATCATCATCCGGATGCCAAATAAACTAAATACAGCAAAAGATTTGAGTGCACAACGTTTGGTTTAGATTTGACAGCCATAATCAGCAATTGTGTACATTTGAGCTGAATGTGTCAAAATCTTAAAAATTAACAGGTGCCTAAGCAATTTCATGGTAGAATCATCATCCGGATGCAAATAAACTAAATACAGCAAAAGATTTGAGTGCACAACGTTTGGTTTAGGTTTGACAGCCATAATCACCTTTTTATTGCTTTAAATGCGTTTTTAGCGCATGATTGTACATTTGAGCTGAATGTGTCAAAATCTTAAAAATTAACAGGTGCCCAAGCAATTTCATGCTAGAATCATCATCCGGATGCCAAAATAAACTAAATACAGCAAAAGATTTGAGTGCACAACGTTTGGTTTAGATTTGACAGCCATAATCAGCAATTGTGTACAATTGAGCTGAATGTGTCAAAATCTAAAAATTAACAGGTGCCCAAGCAATTTCATGCTAGAATCATCATCCGGATGCCAAAAATAAACTAAATACAGCAAAAGATTTGAGGTGCACAACGTTTGGTTTAGGTTTGACAGCCATAATCACCTTTTTATTGCTTTAAATGCGTTTTTAGCGCATGATTGTACATTTGAGGTGAATGTGTCAAAATCTTAAAAATTAACTGGTGCCCAAGCAATTTCATGCTAGAATCTTCATCCGAATGCCAAAATAAACTAAATACAGCAAAAGATTTGAGTGCACAACGTTTGGTTTAGGTTTGACAGCCATAATCACCTTTTTATTGCTTTAAATGCGTTTTTTAGCGCATGATTGTACATTTGAGCTGAATGTGTCAAAATCTTAAAAATTAACAGGTGCCCAAGCAATTTCATGCTAGAATCATCATCCGGATGCCAAAATAAACTAAATACAGCAAAAGATTTGAGTGCACAACGTTTGGTTTAGATTTGACAGCCATAATCAGCAATTGTGTACATTTGAGCTGAATGTGTCAAAATCTTAAAAATTAACAGGTGCCCAAGCAATTTCATGGTAGAATCATCATCCGGATGCCAAAATAAACTAAAATACAGCAAAAGATTTGAGTGCACAACGTTTGGTTTAGGTTTGACAGCCATAATCACCTTTTTATTGCTTTAAATGCGTTTTTAGCGCATGATTGTACATTTGAGCTGAATGTGTCAAAATCTTAAAAATTAACAGGTGCCCAAGCAATTTCATGCTAGAATCATCATCCGGATGCCAAAATAAACTAAATACAGCAAAAGATTTGAGTGCACAACGTTTGGTTTAGATTTGACAGCCAAAATCAGCAATTGTGTACATTTGAGCTGAATGTGTCAAAATCTTAAAAATTAACAGGTGCCCAAGCAATTTCATGCTAGAATCATCATCCGGGATGCCAAAAATAAACTAAATACAGCAAAAGATTTGAGTGCACAACGTTTGGTTTAGGTTTGACAGCCATAATCACCTTTTTATTTGCTTTAAATGCGTTTTTAGCGCATGATTGTACATTTGAGGTGAATGTGTCAAAATCTTAAAAATTAACAGGTGCCCAAGCAATTTCATGCTAGAATCATCATCCGAATGCCAAAATAAACTAAATACAGCAAAAGATTTGAGTGCACGTTTGGTTTAGGTTTGACAGCCATAATCACCTTTTTATTGCTTTAAATGCGTTTTTAGCGCATGATTGTACATTTGAGCTGAATGTGTCAAAATCTTAAAAATTAACAGGTGCCCAAGCAATTTCATGCTAGAATCATCATCCGGATGCCAAAATAAACTAAATACAGCAAAAGATTTGAGTGCACAACGTTTGGTTTAGATTTGACAGCCATAATCAGCAATTGTGTACATTTGAGCTGAATGTGTCAAAATCTTAAAAATTAACAGGTGCCCAAGCAATTTCATGCTAGAATCATCATCCGGATGCCAAAATAAACTAAATACAGCAAAAGATTTGAGTGCACAACGTTTGGTTTAGGTTTGACAGCCATAATCACCTTTTTATTGCTTTAAATGCGTTTTTAGGCGCATGATTGTACATTTGAGCTGAATGTGTCAAAATCTTAAAAATTAACAGGTGCCCAAGCAATTTCATGCTAGAATCATCATCCGGATGCCAAAATAAACTAAATACAGCAAAAGATTTGAGTGGCACAACGTTTGGTTTAGATTTGACAGCCATAATCAGCAATTGTGTACAATTGAGCTGAATGTGTCAAAATCTTAAAAATTAACAGGTGCCCAAGCAATTTCATGCTAGAATCATCATCCGGATGCCAAAATAAACTAAATACAGCAAAAGATTTGAGTGCACAACGTTTGGTTTAGGTTTGACAGCCATAATCACCTTTTTATTGTTTTAAATGCGTTTTTAGCGCATGATTGTACATTTGAGGTGAATGTGTCAAAATCTTAAAAATTAACAGGTGCCCAAGCAATTTCATGCTAGAATCATCATCCGAATGCCAAAATAAACTAAATACAGCAAAAGATTTGAGTGCACAACGTTTGGTTTTAGGTTTGACAGCCATAATCACCTTTTTATTGCTTTAAATGCGTTTTTAGCGCATGATTGTACATTTGAGCTGAATGTGTCAAAATCTTAAAAATTAACAGGTGCCCAAGCAATTTCATGCTAGAATCATCATCCGGTATGCCAAAATAAACTAATACAGCAAAAGATTTGAGTGCACAACGTTTGGTTTAGATTTGACAGCCATAATCAGCAATTGTGTACATTTGAGCTGAATGTGTCAAAATCTTAAAAATTAACAGGTGCCCAAGCAATTTCATGCTAGAATCATCATCCGGATGCCAAAATAAACTAAATACAGCAAAAGATTTGAGTGCACAACGTTGGTTTAGGTTTGACAGCCATAATCACCTTTTTATTGCTTTAAATGCGTTTTTAGCGCATGATTGTACATTTGAGCTGAATGTGTCAAAATCTTAAAAATTAACAGGTGCCCAAGCAATTTCATGCTAGAATCATCATCCGGATGCAAAATAAACTAAATACAGCAAAAGATTTGAGTGCACAACGTTTGGTTTAGATTTGACAGCCATAATCAACTTTTTATTGCTTTAAATGCGTTTTTAGCGCATGATTGTACATTTGAGCTGAATGTGTCAAAATCTTAAAAATTAACAGGTGCCCAAGCAATTTCATGCTAGAATCATCATCCGGATGCCAAAATAAACAAAATACAGCAAAAGATTTTAGTGCACAACGTTTGGTTTAGATTGACAGCCATAATCAACAATTCTGTACATTTGAGCTGAATGTGTCAAAATCTTAAAATTAACAGGTGCCCAAGCAATTTCATGCTAGAATCATCATCCGGATGCCAAAATAAACTAAATACAGCAAAAGATTGAGTGCACGTTTGGTTTAGGTTTGACAGCCATAATCACCTTTTATTGCTTTAAATGCGTTTGTAGCGCATGATTGTACATTTGAGCTGAATGTGTCAAAATCTTAAAAATTAACAGGTGCCCAAGCAATTTCATGCTAGAATCATCATCCGGATGCCAAAATAAACTAAATACAGCAAAAGATTTGAGTGTACAACGTTTGGTTTAGATTTGACAGCCATAATCAGCAATTGTGTACATTTGAGCTGAATGTGTCAAAATCTTAAAAATTAACAGGTGCCCAAGCAATTTCATGCTAGAATCATCATCCGGATGCCAAAATAAACTAAATACAGCAAAAGATTTGAGTGCACAACGTTTGGTTTAGATTTGACAGCCATAATCAGCAATTGTGTACATTTGAGCTGAATGTGTCAAAATCTTAAAAATTAACAGTGCCCAAACAATTTCATGCTAGAATCATCATCCGGATGCAAAATAAACTAAATACAGCAAAAGATTTGAGTGCAACAACGTTTGGTTTAGGTTTGACAGCCATAATCACCTTTTTATTGCTTTAAATGCGTTTTTAGCGCATGATTGTACATTTGAGCTGAATGTGTCAAAATCTTAAAATTAACAGGTGCCCAAGCAATTTCATGCTAGAATCATCATCCGGATGCCAAAATAAACTAAATACAGCAAAAGATTTGAGTGCACAACGTTTGGTTTAGATTGGACAGCCATAATCAGCAATTGTGTACATTTGAGCTGAATGTGTCAAAATCTTAAAAATTAACAGGTGCCCAAGCAATTTCATGGTAGAATCATCATCCGGATGCCAAAAATAAACTAAATACAGCAAAAGATTTGAGTGCACAACGTTTGGTTTAGGTTTGACAGCCATAATCACCTTTTTATTGCTTTAAATGCGTTTTAGCGCATGATTGTACATTTGAGGTGAATGTGTCAAAATCTTAAAAATTAACAGGTGCCCAAGCAATTTCATGCTAGAAATCATCATCCGGATGCCAAAATAAACTAAATACAGCAAAAGATTTGAGTGCACAACGTTTGGTTTAGGTTTGACAGCCATAATCACCTTTTTATTGCTTTAATATGCGTTTTTAGCGCATGATTGTACATTTGAGCTGAATGTGTCAAAATCTTAAAAATTAACAGGTGCCCAAGCAATTTCATGCTAGAATCATCATCCGGATGCCAAAATAAACTAAATACAGCAAAAGATTTGAGTGCACAACGTTTGGTTTAGATTTGACAGCCATAATCAGCAATTGTGTACATTTGAGCTGAATGTGTCAAAATCTTAAAAATTAACCAGGTGCCCAAGCAATTTCATGGTAGAATCATCATCCGGATGCCAAAATAAACTAAATACAGCAAAAGATTTGAGTGCACAACGTTTTGGTTTAGGTTTGACAGCCATAATCACCTTTTTATTGCTTTAAATGCGTTTTTTAGCGCATGATTGTACATTTGAGCTGAATGTGTCAAAATCTTAAAAATTAACAGGTGCCCAAGCAATTTCATGCTAGAATCATCATCCGGATGCCAAAATAAACTAAATACAGCAAAAGATTTGAGTGCACAACGTTTGGTTTAGATTGACAGCCATAATCAGCAATTGTGTACATTTGAGCTGAATGTGTCAAAATCTTAAAAATTAACAGGTGCCTAAGCAATTTCATGGTAGAATCATCATCCGGATGCCAAAATAAACTAAATACAGCAAAAGATTTGAGTGCACAACGTTTGGTTTAGGTTTGACAGCCATAATCACCTTTTTATTGCTTTAAATGCGTTTTTAGCGCATGATTGTACATTTGAGCTGAATGTGTCAAAATCTTAAAAATTAACAGGTGCCCAAGCAATTTCATGCTAGAATCATCATCCGG
This sequence comes from Festucalex cinctus, assembly GCF_051991245.1. Taxonomy (NCBI): domain Eukaryota; kingdom Metazoa; phylum Chordata; class Actinopteri; order Syngnathiformes; family Syngnathidae; genus Festucalex; species Festucalex cinctus. Next base: position 208,210 of record NW_027520305.1, on the reverse strand, counting down.
ATGCCAAAATAAACTAAATACAGCAAAAGATTTGAGTGCACAACGTTTGGTTTAGATTTGACAGCCATAATCAGCAATTGTGTACAATTGAGCTGAATGTGTCAAAATCTTAAAAATTAACAGGTGCCCAAGCAATTTCATGCTAGAATCATCATCCGGATGCCAAAATAAACTAAATACAGCAAAAGATTTGAGTGCACAACGTTTGGTTTAGGTTTGACAGCCATAATCACCTTTTATTGCTTTAAATGCGTTTTTAGCGCATGATTGTACATTTGAGGTGAATGTGTCAAAATCTTAAAAATTAACAGGTGCCCAAGCAATTTCATGCTAGAATCATCATCCGAATGCCAAAATAAACTAAATACAGCAAAAGATTTGAGTGCACAACGTTTGGTTTAGGTTTGACAGCCATAATCACCTTTTTATTGCTTTAAATGCGTTTTTAGCGCATGATTGTACATTTTGAGCTGAATGTGTCAAAATCTTAAAAATTAACAGGTGCCCAAGCAATTTCATGCTAGAATCATCATCCGGATGCCAAAATAACTAAATACAGCAAAAGATTTGAGTGCACAACGTTTGGTTTAGATTTGACAGCCATAATCAGCAATTGTGTACATTTGAGCTGAATGTGTCAAAATCTTAAAAATTAACAGGTGCCCAAGCAATTTCATGGTAGAATCATCATCCGGATGCCAAAATAAACTAAATACAGCAAAAGATTTGAGTGCACAACGTTTGGTTTAGGTTTGACAGCCATAATCACCTTTTTATTGCTTTAAATGCGTTTTTAGCGCATGATTGTACATTTGAGCTGAATGTGTCAAAATCTTAAAAATTAACAGGTGCCCAAGCAATTTCATGCTAGAATCATCATCCGGATGCCAAAATAAACTAAATACAGCAAAAGATTTGAGTGCACAACGTTTGGTTTAGATTTGACAGCCATAATCAGCAATTGTGTACATTTGAGCTGAATGTGTCAAAATCTTAAAAATTAACAGGTGCCCAAGCAATTTCATGCTAGAATCATCATCCGGATGCCAAAATAAACTAAATACAGCAAAAGATTTGAGTGCACAACGTTTGGTTTAGGTTTGGACAGCCATAATCACCTTTTTATTGCTTTAAATGCGTTTTTAGCGCATGATTGTACATTTGAGGTGAATGTGTCAAAATCTTAAAAATTAACAGGTGCCCAAGCAATTTCATGCTAGAATCATCATCCGAATGCCAAAATAAACTAAATACAGCAAAAGATTTGAGTGCACAACGTTTGGTTTAGGTTTGACAGCCATAATCACCTTTTTATTGCTTTAAATGCGTTTTTAGCGCATGATTGTACATTTGAGCTGAATGTGTCAAAATCTTAAAAATTAACAGGTGCCCAAGCAATTTCATGCTAGAATCATCATCCGGATGCCAAAATAAACTAAATACAGCAAAAAGATTTGAGTGCACAACGTTTGGTTTAGATTTGACAGCCATAATCAGCAATTGTGTACATTTGAGCTGAATGTGTCAAAATCTTAAAAATTAACAGGTGCCCAAGCAATTTCATGCTAGAATCATCATCCCGGATGCCAAAATAAACTAAATACAGCAAAAGATTTGAGTGCACAACGTTTGGTTTAGGTTTGACAGCCATAATCACCTTTTTATTGCTTTAAATGCGTTTTTAGCGCATGATTGTACATTTGAGCTGAATGTGTCAAAATCTTAAAATTAACAGGTGCCCAGCAATTTCATTGCTAGAATCATCATCCGGATGCCAAAATAAACTAAATACAGCAAAAGATTTGAGTGCACAACGTTTGGTTTAGATTTGACAGCCATAATCAGCAATTGTGTACATTTGAGCTGAATGTGTCAAAATCTTAAAAATTAACAGGTGCCCAAGCAATTTCATGCTAGAATCATCATCCCGGATGCCAAAATAAACTAAATACAGCAAAATATTTGAGTGCACAACGTTTGGTTTAGGTTGACAGCCATAATCACCTTTTTATTGCTTTAAATGCGTTTTTAGCGCATGATTGTACATTTGAGCTGAATGTGTCAAAATCTTAAAAATTAACAGGTGCCCAAGCAATTTCATGCTAGAATCATCATCCGGATGCCAAAATAAACTAAATACAGCAAAAGATTTGAGTGCACAACGTTTGGTTTAGATTTGACAGCCATAATCAGCAATTGTGTACATTTGAGCTGAATGTGTCAAAATCTTAAAAATTAACAGGTGCCCAAGCAATTTCATGCTAGAATCATCATCCGGATGCCAAAATAAACTAAATACAGCAAAAGATTTGAGTGCACAACGTTTGGTTTAGGTTTGACAGCCATAATCACCTTTTTATTGCTTTAAATGCGTTTTTAGCGCATGATTGTACATTTGAAGTGAATGTGTCAAAATCTTAAAAATTAACAGGTGCCCAAGCAATTTCATGCTAGAATCATCATCCGGATGCCAAAATAAACTAAATACAGCAAAAGATTTGAGTGCACAACGTTTGGTTTAGGTTTGACAGCCATAATCACCTTTTTATTGCTTTAAATGCGTTTTTAGCGCATGATTGTACATTTGAGCTGAATGTGTCAAAATCTTAAAAATTAACAGGTGCCCAAGCAATTTCATGCTAGAATCATCATCCGGATGCCAAAATAAACTAAATACAGCAAAAGATTTGAGTGCACAACGTTTGGTTTAGATTTGACAGCCATAATCAGCAATTGTGTACATTTGAGCTGAATGTGTCAAATCTTAAAAATTAACAGGTGCCCAAGCAATTTCATGCTAGAATCATCATCCGGATGCCAAAATAAACTAAATACAGCAAAAGATTTGAGTGCACAACGTTTGGTTTAGGTTTGACAGCCATAATCACCTTTTTATTGCTTTAAATGCGTTTTTAGCGCATGATTGTACATTTGAGCTGAATGTGTCAAAATCTTAAAATTACAGGTGCCCAAGCAATTTCATGCTAGAATCATCATCCGGATGTCAAAATAAACAAAATACAGCAAAAGATTTGAGTGCACAACGTTTGGTTTAGATTTGACAGCCATAATCAGCAATTGTGTACATTTGAGCTGAATGTGTCAAAATCTTAAAAATTAACAGGTGCCCAAGCAATTTCATGCTAGAATCATCATCCGGATGCCAAAATAAACTAAATACAGCAAAAGATTTGAGTGCACAACGTTTGGTTTAGGTTTGACAGCCATAATCACCTCTTTATTGCTTTAAATGCGTTTTTTAGCGCATGATTGTACATTTGAGCTGAATGTGTCAAAATCTTAAAAATTAACAGGTGCCCAAGCAATTTCATGCTAGAATCATCATCCGGATGCCAAAATAAACTAAATACAGCAAAAGATTTGAGTGCACAACGTTTGGTTTAGATTTGACAGCCATAATCAGCAATTGTGTACATTTGAGCTGAATGTGTCAAAATCTTAAAAATTAACAGGTGCCCAAGCAATTTCATGCTAGAATCATCATCCGGATGCCAAAATAAACTAAATACAGCAAAAGATTTGAGTGCACAACGTTTGGTTTAGGTTTGACAGCCATAATCACCTTTTTATTGCTTTAAATGCGTTTTTAGCGCATGATTGTACATTTGAGCTGAATGTGTCAAAATCTTAAAAATTAACAGGTGCCCAAGCAATTTCATGCTAGAATCATCATCCGGATGAATAACGAATTCTAGCATGAAGATTTGCTTGGCACACTGTTAATTTTAGATTTGACAGCATATCAGCTCTAATGCTTTAAATCGCGCTTTTTAGCGCATGAATGCAATAAAATGGTGAGTGATGCTGTCAAACCTAAACCAAAACGTTGCACGCAAATCTTTGCTTGTAGTATTTATTTTGGCATCCGGATGATGATTCTAGCATGAAATTGCTTGGGCACCTGTTAATTTTTAAGATTTTGACACATTCAGCTCAAATGTACAATCATGCGCTAAAAACGCATTTAAAGCAATAAAAAGGTGATTATGGCTGTCAAACCTAAACCAAACGTTGTGCACTCAAATCTTTTGCTGTATTTAGTTTATTTTGGCATCCGGATGATGATTCTAGCATGAAATTGCTTGGGCACCTGTTAATTTTTAAGATTTTGACACATTCAGCTCAAATGTACACAATTGCTGATTATGGCTGTCAAATCTAAACCAAACGTTGTGCACTCAAATCTTTTGCTGTATTTAGTTTATTTTGGCATCCGGATGATGATTCTAGCATGAAATTGCTTGGGCACCTGTTAATTTTTAAGATTTTTGACCACATTCAGCTCAAATGTACAATCATGCGCTAAAAACGCATTTAAAGCAATAAAGAGGTGATTATGCTGTCAAACCTAAACCAAACGTTGTGCACTCAAATCTTTTGCTGTATTTAGTTTATTTGGCATCCGGATGATGATTCTAGCATGAAATTGCTTGGGCACCTGTTAATTTTTAAGATTTTTGACACATTCAGCTCAAATGTACACAATTGCTGATTATGGCTGTCAAATCTAAACCAAACGTTGTGCACTCAAATCTTTTGCTGTATTTTGTTTATTTTGACATCCGGATGATGATTCTAGCATGAAATTGCTTGGGCACCTGTTAATTTTTAAGATTTTGACACATTCAGCTCAAATGTACAATCATGCGCTAAAAACGCATTTAAAGCAATAAAAAGGTGATTATGGCTGTCAAACCTAAACCAAACGTTGTGCACTCAAATCTTTTGCTGTATTTAGTTTATTTTGGCATCCGGATGATGATTCTAGCATGAAATTGCTTGGGCACCTGTTAATTTTTAAGATTTTGACACATTCAGCTCAAATGTACACAATTGCTGATTATGGCTGTCAAATCTAAACCAAACGTTGTGCACTCAAATCTTTTGCTGTATTTAGTTTATTTTGGCATCCGGATGATGATTCTAGCATGAAATTGCTTGGGCACCTGTTAATTTTTAAGATTTTGACACATTCAGCTCAAATGTACAATCATGCGCTAAAAAAACGCATTTAAAGCAATAAAAAGGTGATTATGGCTGTCAAACCTAAACCAAACGTTGTGCACTCAAATCTTTTGCTGTATTTAGTTTATTTTGGCATCCGGATGATGATTCTAGCATGAAATTGCTTGGGCACCTGTTAATTTTTAAGATTTTGACACATTCACTTCAAATGTACAATCATGCGCTAAAACGCATTTAAAGCAATAAAAAGGTGATTATGGCTGTCAAACCTAAACCAAACGTTGTGCACTCAAATCTTTTGCTGTATTTAGTTTATTTTGGCATCCGGATGATGATTCTAGCATGAAATTGCTTGGGCACCTGTTAATTTTTAAGATTTTGACACATTCAGCTCAAATGTACACAATTGCTGATTATGGCTGTCAAATCTAAACCAAACGTTGTGCACTCAAATCTTTTGCTGTATTTAGTTTATTTTGGCATCCGGATGATGATTCTAGCATGAAATTGCTTGGGCACCTGTTAATTTTTAAGATTTTGACACATTCAGCTCAAATGTACAATCATGCGCTAAAAACGCATTTAAAGCAATAAAAAGGTGATTATGGCTGTCAAACCTAAACCAAACGTTGTGCACTCAAATATTTTGCTGTATTTAGTTTATTTTGGCATCCGGATGATGATTCTAGCATGAAATTGCTTGGGCACCTGTTAATTTTTAAGATTTTGACACATTCAGCTCAAATGTACACAATTGCTGATTATGGCTGTCAAATCTAAACCAAACGTTGTGCACTCAAATCTTTTGCTGTATTTAGTTTATTTTGGCATCCGGATGATGATTCTAGCATGAAATTGCTTGGGCACCTGTTAATTTTTAAGATTTTGACACATTCAGCTCAAATGTACAATCATGCGCTAAAAACGCATTTAAAGCAATAAAAAGGTGATTATGGCTGTCAAACCTAAACCAAACGTTGTGCACTCAAATCTTTTGCTGTATTTAGTTTATTTTGGCATCCGGATGATGATTCTAGCATGAAATTGCTTGGGCACCTGTTAATTTTTAAGATTTTGACACATTCAGCTCAAATGTACACAATTGCTGATTATGGCTGTCAAATCTAAACCAAACGTTGTGCACTCAAATCTTTTGCTGTATTTAGTTTATTTTGGCATCCGGATGATGATTCTAGCATGAAATTGCTTGGGCACCTGTTAATTTTTAAGATTTTGACACATTCAGCTCAAATGTACAATCATGCGCTAAAAACGCATTTAAAGCAATAAAAAGGTGATTATGGCTGTCAAACCTAAACCAAACGTTGTGCACTCAAATCTTTTGCTGTATTTAGTTTATTTTGGCATTCGGATGATGATTCTAGCATGAAATTGCTTGGGCACCTGTTAATTTTTAAGATTTTGACACATTCACCTCAAATGTACAATCATGCGCTAAAAACGCATTTAAAGCAATAAAAAGGTGATTATGGCTGTCAAACCTAAACCAAACGTTGTGCACTCAAATCTTTTGCTGTATTTAGTTTATTTTGGCATCCGGATGATGATTCTAGCATGAAATTGCTTGGGCACCTGTTAATTTTTAAGATTTTGACACATTCAGCTCAAATGTACACAATTGCTGATTATGGCTGTCAAATCTAAACCAAACGTTGTGCACTCAAATCTTTTGCTGTATTTAGTTTATTTTGGCATCCGGATGATGATTCTAGCATGAAATTGCTTGGGCACCTGTTAATTTTTAAGATTTTGACACATTCAGCTCAAATGTACAATCATGCGCTAAAAACGCATTTAAAGCAATAAAAAGGTGATTATGGCTGTCAAACCTAAACCAAACGTTGTGCACTCAAATCTTTTGCTGTATTTAGTTTATTTTGGCATCCGGATGATGATTCTACCATGAAATTGCTTGGGCACCTGTTAATTTTTAAGATTTTGACACATTCAGCTCAAATGTACACAATTGCTGATTATGGCTGTCAAATCTAAACCAAACGTTGTGCACTCAAATCTTTTGCTGTATTTAGTTTATTTTGGCATCCGGATGATGATTCTAGCATGAAATTGCTTGGGCACCTGTTAATTTTTAAGATTTTGACACATTCAGCTCAAATGTACAATCATGCGCTAAAAACGCATTTAAAGCAATAAAAAGGTGATTATGGCTGTCAAACCTAAACCAAACGTTGTGCACTCAAATCTTTTGCTGTATTTAGTTTATTTTGGCATTCGGATGATGATTCTAGCATGAAATTGCTTGGGCACCTGTTAATTTTTAAGATTTTGACACATTCACCTCAAATGTACAATCATGCGCTAAAAACGCATTTAAAGCAATAAAAAGGTGATTATGGCTGTCAAACCTAAACCAAACGTTGTGCACTCAAATCTTTTGCTGTATTTAGTTTATTTTGGCATCCGGATGATGATTCTAGCATGAAATTGCTTGGGCACCTGTTAATTTTTAAGATTTTGACACATTCAGCTCAATTGTACACAATTGCTGATTATGGCTGTCAAATCTAAACCAAACGTTGTGCACTCAAATCTTTTGCTGTATTTAGTTTATTTTGGCATCCGGATGATGATTCTAGCATGAAATTGCTTGGGCACCTGTTAATTTTTAAGATTTTGACACATTCAGCTCAAATGTACAATCATGCGCTAAAAACGCATTTAAAGCAATAAAAAGGTGATTATGGCTGTCAAACCTAAACCAAACGTTGTGCACTCAAATCTTTTGCTGTATTTAGTTTATTTTGGCATCCGGATGATGATTCTACCATGAAATTGCTTAGGCACCTGTTAATTTTTAAGATTTTGACACATTCAGCTCAAATGTACACAATTGCTGATTATGGCTGTCAAATCTAAACCAAACGTTGTGCACTCAAATCTTTTGCTGTATTTAGTTTATTTTGGCATCCGGATGATGATTCTAGCATGAAATTGCTTGGGCACCTGTTAATTTTTAAGATTTTGACACATTCAGCTCAAATGTACAATCATGCGCTAAAAACGCATTTAAAGCAATAAAAAGGTGATTATGGCTGTCAAACCTAAACCAAACGTTGTGCACTCAAATCTTTTGCTGTATTTAGTTTATTTTGGCATCCGGATGATGATTCTACCATGAAATTGCTTGGGCACCTGTTAATTTTTAAGATTTTGACACATTCAGCTCAAATGTACACAATTGCTGATTATGGCTGTCAAATCTAAACCAAACGTTGTGCACTCAAATCTTTTGCTGTATTTAGTTTATTTTGGCATCCGGATGATGATTCTAGCATGAAATTGCTTGGGCACCTGTTAATTTTTAAGATTTTGACACATTCAGCTCAAATGTACAATCATGCGCTAAAAACGCATTTAAAGCAATAAAAAGGTGATTATGGCTGTCAAACCTAAACCAAACGTTGTGCACTCAAATCTTTTGCTGTATTTAGTTTATTTTGGCATCCGGATGATGATTCTAGCATGAAATTGCTTGGGCACCTGTTAATTTTTAAGATTTTGACACATTCACCTCAAATGTACAATCATGCGCTAAAAACGCATTTAAAGCAATAAAAAGGTGATTATGGCTGTCAAACCTAAACCAAACGTTGTGCACTCAAATCTTTTGCTGTATTTAGTTTATTTTGGCATCCGGATGATGATTCTACCATGAAATTGCTTGGGCACCTGTTAATTTTTAAGATTTTGACACATTCAGCTCAAATGTACACAATTGCTGATTATGGCTGTCAAATCTAAACCAAACGTTGTGCACTCAAATCTTTTGCTGTATTTAGTTTATTTTGGCATCCGGATGATGATTCTAGCATGAAATTGCTTGGGCACCTGTTAATTTTTAAGATTTTGACACATTCAGCTCAAATGTACAATCATGCGCTAAAAACGCATTTAAAGCAATAAAAAGGTGATTATGGCTGTCAAACCTAAACCAAACGTTGTGCACTCAAATCTTTTGCTGTATTTAGTTTATTTTGGCATCCGGATGATGATTCTAGCATGAAATTGTTTGGGCACCTGTTAATTTTTAAGATTTTGACACATTCAGCTCAAATGTACACAATTGCTGATTATGGCTGTCAAATCTAAACCAAACGTTGTGCACTCAAATCTTTTGCTGTATTTAGTTTATTTTGGCATCCGGATGATGATTCTAGCATGAAATTGCTTGGGCACCTGTTAATTTTTAAGATTTTGACACATTCAGCTCAAATGTACACAATTGCTGATTATGGCTGTCAAATCTAAACCAAACGTTGTACACTCAAATCTTTTGCTGTATTTAGTTTATTTTGGCATCCGGATGATGATTCTAGCATGAAATTGCTTGGGCACCTGTTAATTTTTAAGATTTTGACACATTCAGCTCAAATGTACAATCATGCGCTACAAACGCATTTAAAGCAATAAAAAGGTGATTATGGCTGTCAAACCTAAACCAAACGTGCACTCAAATCTTTTGCTGTATTTAGTTTATTTTGGCATCCGGATGATGATTCTAGCATGAAATTGCTTGGGCACCTGTTAATTTTTAAGATTTTGACACATTCAGCTCAAATGTACAGAATTGTTGATTATGGCTGTCAAATCTAAACCAAACGTTGTGCACTAAAATCTTTTGCTGTATTTTGTTTATTTTGGCATCCGGATGATGATTCTAGCATGAAATTGCTTGGGCACCTGTTAATTTTTAAGATTTTGACACATTCAGCTCAAATGTACAATCATGCGCTAAAAACGCATTTAAAGCAATAAAAAGTTGATTATGGCTGTCAAATCTAAACCAAACGTTGTGCACTCAAATCTTTTGCTGTATTTAGTTTATTTTGGCATCCGGATGATGATTCTAGCATGAAATTGCTTGGGCACCTGTTAATTTTTAAGATTTTGACACATTCAGCTCAAATGTACAATCATGCGCTAAAAACGCATTTAAAGCAATAAAAAGGTGATTATGGCTGTCAAACCTAAACCAAACGTTGTGCACTCAAATCTTTTGCTGTATTTAGTTTATTTTGGCATCCGGATGATGATTCTAGCATGAAATTGCTTGGGCACCTGTTAATTTTTAAGATTTTGACACATTCAGCTCAAATGTACACAATTGCTGATTATGGCTGTCAAATCTAAACCAAACGTTGTGCACTCAAATCTTTTGCTGTATTTAGTTTATTTTGGCATCCGGATGATGATTCTAGCATGAAATTGCTTGGGCACCTGTTAATTTTTAAGATTTTGACACATTCAGCTCAAATGTACAATCATGCGCTAAAAACGCATTTAAAGCAATAAAAAGGTGATTATGGCTGTCAAACCTAAACCAAACGTTGTGCACTCAAATCTTTTGCTGTATTTAGTTTATTTTGGCATTCGGATGATGATTCTAGCATGAAATTGCTTGGGCACCTGTTAATTTTTAAGATTTTGACACATTCACCTCAAATGTACAATCATGCGCTAAAAACGCATTTAAAACAATAAAAAGGTGATTATGGCTGTCAAACCTAAACCAAACGTTGTGCACTCAAATCTTTTGCTGTATTTAGTTTATTTTGGCATCCGGATGATGATTCTAGCATGAAATTGCTTGGGCACCTGTTAATTTTTAAGATTTTGACACATTCAGCTCAATTGTACACAATTGCTGATTATGGCTGTCAAATCTAAACCAAACGTTGTGCACTCAAATCTTTTGCTGTATTTAGTTTATTTTGGCATCCGGATGATGATTCTAGCATGAAATTGCTTGGGCACCTGTTAATTTTTAAGATTTTGACACATTCAGCTCAAATGTACAATCATGCGCTAAAAACGCATTTAAAGCAATAAAAAGGTGATTATGGCTGTCAAACCTAAACCAAACGTTGTGCACTCAAATCTTTTGCTGTATTTAGTTTATTTTGGCATCCGGATGATGATTCTAGCATGAAATTGCTTGGGCACCTGTTAATTTTTAAGATTTTGACACATTCAGCTCAAATGTACACAATTGCTGATTATGGCTGTCAAATCTAAACCAAACGTTGTGCACTCAAATCTTTTGCTGTATTTAGTTTATTTTGGCATCCGGATGATGATTCTAGCATGAAATTGCTTGGGCACCTGTTAATTTTTAAGATTTTGACACATTCAGCTCAAATGTACAATCATGCGCTAAAAACGCATTTAAAGCAATAAAAAGGTGATTATGGCTGTCAAACCTAAACCAAACGTGCACTCAAATCTTTTGCTGTATTTAGTTTATTTTGGCATTCGGATGATGATTCTAGCATGAAATTGCTTGGGCACCTGTTAATTTTTAAGATTTTGACACATTCACCTCAAATGTACAATCATGCGCTAAAAACGCATTTAAAGCAATAAAAAGGTGATTATGGCTGTCAAACCTAAACCAAACGTTGTGCACTCAAATCTTTTGCTGTATTTAGTTTATTTTGGCATCCGGATGATGATTCTAGCATGAAATTGCTTGGGCACCTGTTAATTTTTAAGATTTTGACACATTCAGCTCAAATGTACACAATTGCTGATTATGGCTGTCAAATCTAAACCAAACGTTGTGCACTCAAATCTTTTGCTGTATTTAGTTTATTTTGGCATCCGGATGATGATTCTAGCATGAAATTGCTTGGGCACCTGTTAATTTTTAAGATTTTGACACATTCAGCTCAAATGTACAATCATGCGCTAAAAACGCATTTAAAGCAATAAAAAGGTGATTATGGCTGTCAAACCTAAACCAAACGTTGTGCACTCAAATCTTTTGCTGTATTTAGTTTATTTTGGCATCCGGATGATGATTCTACCATGAAATTGCTTGGGCACCTGTTAATTTTTAAGATTTTGACACATTCAGCTCAAATGTACACAATTGCTGATTATGGCTGTCAAATCTAAACCAAACGTTGTGCACTCAAATCTTTTGCTGTATTTAGTTTATTTTGGCATCCGGATGATGATTCTAGCATGAAATTGCTTGGGCACCTGTTAATTTTTAAGATTTTGACACATTCAGCTCAAATGTACAATCATGCGCTAAAAACGCATTTAAAGCAATAAAAAGGTGATTATGGCTGTCAAACCTAAACCAAACGTTGTGCACTCAAATCTTTTGCTGTATTTAGTTTATTTTGGCATTCGGATGATGATTCTAGCATGAAATTGCTTGGGCACCAGTTAATTTTTAAGATTTTGACACATTCACCTCAAATGTACAATCATGCGCTAAAAACGCATTTAAAGCAATAAAAAGGTGATTATGGCTGTCAAACCTAAACCAAACGTTGTGCACTCAAATCTTTTGCTGTATTTAGTTTATTTTGGCATCCGGATGATGATTCTAGCATGAAATTGCTTGGGCACCTGTTAATTTTTAAGATTTTGACACATTCAGCTCAATTGTACACAATTGCTGATTATGGCTGTCAAATCTAAACCAAACGTTGTGCACTCAAATCTTTTGCTGTATTTAGTTTATTTTGGCATCCGGATGATGATTCTAGCATGAAATTGCTTGGGCACCTGTTAATTTTTAAGATTTTGACACATTCAGCTCAAATGTACAATCATGCGCTAAAAACGCATTTAAAGCAATAAAAAGGTGATTATGGCTGTCAAACCTAAACCAAACGTTGTGCACTCAAATCTTTTGCTGTATTTAGTTTATTTTGGCATCCGGATGATGATTCTACCATGAAATTGCTTAGGCACCTGTTAATTTTTAAGATTTTGACACATTCAGCTCAAATGTACACAATTGCTGATTATGGCTGTCAAATCTAAACCAAACGTTGTGCACTCAAATCTTTTGCTGTATTTAGTTTATTTTGGCATCCGGATGATGATTCTAGCATGAAATTGCTTGGGCACCTGTTAATTTTTAAGATTTTGACACATTCAGCTCAAATGTACAATCATGCGCTAAAAACGCATTTAAAGCAATAAAAAGGTGATTATGGCTGTCAAACCTAAACCAAACGTTGTGCACTCAAATCTTTTGCTGTATTTAGTTTATTTTGGCATCCGGATGATGATTCTACCATGAAATTGCTTGGGCACCTGTTAATTTTTAAGATTTTGACACATTCAGCTCAAATGTACACAATTGCTGATTATGGCTGTCAAATCTAAACCAAACGTTGTGCACTCAAATCTTTTGCTGTATTTAGTTTATTTTGGCATCCGGATGATGATTCTAGCATGAAATTGCTTGGGCACCTGTTAATTTTTAAGATTTTGACACATTCAGCTCAAATGTACAATCATGCGCTAAAAACGCATTTAAAGCAATAAAAAGGTGATTATGGCTGTCAAACCTAAACCAAACGTTGTGCACTCAAATCTTTTGCTGTATTTAGTTTATTTTGGCATCCGGATGATGATTCTAGCATGAAATTGCTTGGGCACCTGTTAATTTTTAAGATTTTGACACATTCACCTCAAATGTACAATCATGCGCTAAAAACGCATTTAAAGCAATAAAAAGGTGATTATGGCTGTCAAACCTAAACCAAACGTTGTGCACTCAAATCTTTTGCTGTATTTAGTTTATTTTGGCATCCGGATGATGATTCTACCATGAAATTGCTTGGGCACCTGTTAATTTTTAAGATTTTGACACATTCAGCTCAAATGTACACAATTGCTGATTATGGCTGTCAAATCTAAACCAAACGTTGTGCACTCAAATCTTTTGCTGTATTTAGTTTATTTTGGCATCCGGATGATGATTCTAGCATGAAATTGCTTGGGCACCTGTTAATTTTTAAGATTTTGACACATTCAGCTCAAATGTACAATCATGCGCTAAAAACGCATTTAAAGCAATAAAAAGGTGATTATGGCTGTCAAACCTAAACCAAACGTTGTGCACTCAAATCTTTTGCTGTATTTAGTTTATTTTGGCATCCGGATGATGATTCTAGCATGAAATTGTTTGGGCACCTGTTAATTTTTAAGATTTTGACACATTCAGCTCAAATGTACACAATTGCTGATTATGGCTGTCAAATCTAAACCAAACGTTGTGCACTCAAATCTTTTGCTGTATTTAGTTTATTTTGGCATCCGGATGATGATTCTAGCATGAAATTGCTTGGGCACCTGTTAATTTTTAAGATTTTGACACATTCAGCTCAAATGTACACAATTGCTGATTATGGCTGTCAAATCTAAACCAAACGTTGTACACTCAAATCTTTTGCTGTATTTAGTTTATTTTGGCATCCGGATGATGATTCTAGCATGAAATTGCTTGGGCACCTGTTAATTTTTAAGATTTTGACACATTCAGCTCAAATGTACAATCATGCGCTACAAACGCATTTAAAGCAATAAAAAGGTGATTATGGCTGTCAAACCTAAACCAAACGTGCACTCAAATCTTTTGCTGTATTTAGTTTATTTTGGCATCCGGATGATGATTCTAGCATGAAATTGCTTGGGCACCTGTTAATTTTTAAGATTTTGACACATTCAGCTCAAATGTACAGAATTGTTGATTATGGCTGTCAAATCTAAACCAAACGTTGTGCACTAAAATCTTTTGCTGTATTTTGTTTATTTTGGCATCCGGATGATGATTCTAGCATGAAATTGCTTGGGCACCTGTTAATTTTTAAGATTTTGACACATTCAGCTCAAATGTACAATCATGCGCTAAAAACGCATTTAAAGCAATAAAAAGTTGATTATGGCTGTCAAATCTAAACCAAACGTTGTGCACTCAAATCTTTTGCTGTATTTAGTTTATTTTGGCATCCGGATGATGATTCTAGCATGAAATTGCTTGGGCACCTGTTAATTTTTAAGATTTTGACACATTCAGCTCAAATGTACAATCATGCGCTAAAAACGCATTTAAAGCAATAAAAAGGTGATTATGGCTGTCAAACCTAAACCAAACGTTGTGCACTCAAATCTTTTGCTGTATTTAGTTTATTTTGGCATCCGGATGATGATTCTAGCATGAAATTGCTTGGGCACCTGTTAATTTTTAAGATTTTGACACATTCAGCTCAAATGTACACAATTGCTGATTATGGCTGTCAAATCTAAACCAAACGTTGTGCACTCAAATCTTTTGCTGTATTTAGTTTATTTTGGCATCCGGATGATGATTCTAGCATGAAATTGCTTGGGCACCTGTTAATTTTTAAGATTTTGACACATTCAGCTCAAATGTACAATCATGCGCTAAAAACGCATTTAAAGCAATAAAAAGGTGATTATGGCTGTCAAACCTAAACCAAACGTTGTGCACTCAAATCTTTTGCTGTATTTAGTTTATTTTGGCATTCGGATGATGATTCTAGCATGAAATTGCTTGGGCACCTGTTAATTTTTAAGATTTTGACACATTCACCTCAAATGTACAATCATGCGCTAAAAACGCATTTAAAACAATAAAAAGGTGATTATGGCTGTCAAACCTAAACCAAACGTTGTGCACTCAAATCTTTTGCTGTATTTAGTTTATTTTGGCATCCGGATGATGATTCTAGCATGAAATTGCTTGGGCACCTGTTAATTTTTAAGATTTTGACACATTCAGCTCAAATGTACAATCATGCGCTAAAAACGCATTTAAAGCAATAAAAAGGTGATTATGGCTGTCAAACCTAAACCAAACGTTGTGCACTCAAATCTTTTGCTGTATTTAGTTTATTTTGGCATCCGGATGATGATTCTAGCATGAAATTGCTTGGGCACCTGTTAATTTTTAAGATTTTGACACATTCAGCTCAAATGTACACAATTGCTGATTATGGCTGTCAAATCTAAACCAAACGTTGTGCACTCAAATCTTTTGCTGTATTTAGTTTATTTTGGCATCCGGATGATGATTCTAGCATGAAATTGCTTGGGCACCTGTTAATTTTTAAGATTTTGACACATTCAGCTCAAATGTACAATCATGCGCTAAAAACGCATTTAAAGCAATAAAGAGGTGATTATGGCTGTCAAACCTAAACCAAACGTTGTGCACTCAAATCTTTTGCTGTATTTAGTTTATTTTGGCATCCGGATGATGATTCTAGCATGAAATTGCTTGGGCACCTGTTAATTTTTAAGATTTTGACACATTCAGCTCAAATGTACACAATTGCTGATTATGGCTGTCAAATCTAAACCAAACGTTGTGCACTCAAATCTTTTGCTGTATTTTGTTTATTTTGACATCCGGATGATGATTCTAGCATGAAATTGCTTGGGCACCTGTTAATTTTTAAGATTTTGACACATTCAGCTCAAATGTACAATCATGCGCTAAAAACGCATTTAAAGCAATAAAAAGGTGATTATGGCTGTCAAACCTAAACCAAACGTTGTGCACTCAAATCTTTTGCTGTATTTAGTTTATTTTGGCATCCGGATGATGATTCTAGCATGAAATTGCTTGGGCACCTGTTAATTTTTAAGATTTTGACACATTCAGCTCAAATGTACACAATTGCTGATTATGGCTGTCAAATCTAAACCAAACGTTGTGCACTCAAATCTTTTGCTGTATTTAGTTTATTTTGGCATCCGGATGATGATTCTAGCATGAAATTGCTTGGGCACCTGTTAATTTTTAAGATTTTGACACATTCAGCTCAAATGTACAATCATGCGCTAAAAACGCATTTAAAGCAATAAAAAGGTGATTATGGCTGTCAAACCTAAACCAAACGTTGTGCACTCAAATCTTTTGCTGTATTTAGTTTATTTTGGCATCCGGATGATGATTCTAGCATGAAATTGCTTGGGCACCTGTTAATTTTTAAGATTTTGACACATTCACCTCAAATGTACAATCATGCGCTAAAAACGCATTTAAAGCAATAAAAAGGTGATTATGGCTGTCAAACCTAAACCAAACGTTGTGCACTCAAATCTTTTGCTGTATTTAGTTTATTTTGGCATCCGGATGATGATTCTAGCATGAAATTGCTTGGGCACCTGTTAATTTTTAAGATTTTGACACATTCAGCTCAAATGTACACAATTGCTGATTATGGCTGTCAAATCTAAACCAAACGTTGTGCACTCAAATCTTTTGCTGTATTTAGTTTATTTTGGCATCCGGATGATGATTCTAGCATGAAATTGCTTGGGCACCTGTTAATTTTTAAGATTTTGACACATTCAGCTCAAATGTACAATCATGCGCTAAAAACGCATTTAAAGCAATAAAAAGGTGATTATGGCTGTCAAACCTAAACCAAACGTTGTGCACTCAAATATTTTGCTGTATTTAGTTTATTTTGGCATCCGGATGATGATTCTAGCATGAAATTGCTTGGGCACCTGTTAATTTTTAAGATTTTGACACATTCAGCTCAAATGTACACAATTGCTGATTATGGCTGTCAAATCTAAACCAAACGTTGTGCACTCAAATCTTTTGCTGTATTTAGTTTATTTTGGCATCCGGATGATGATTCTAGCATGAAATTGCTTGGGCACCTGTTAATTTTTAAGATTTTGACACATTCAGCTCAAATGTACAATCATGCGCTAAAAACGCATTTAAAGCAATAAAAAGGTGATTATGGCTGTCAAACCTAAACCAAACGTTGTGCACTCAAATCTTTTGCTGTATTTAGTTTATTTTGGCATCCGGATGATGATTCTAGCATGAAATTGCTTGGGCACCTGTTAATTTTTAAGATTTTGACACATTCAGCTCAAATGTACACAATTGCTGATTATGGCTGTCAAATCTAAACCAAACGTTGTGCACTCAAATCTTTTGCTGTATTTAGTTTATTTTGGCATCCGGATGATGATTCTAGCATGAAATTGCTTGGGCACCTGTTAATTTTTAAGATTTTGACACATTCAGCTCAAATGTACAATCATGCGCTAAAAACGCATTTAAAGCAATAAAAAGGTGATTATGGCTGTCAAACCTAAACCAAACGTTGTGCACTCAAATCTTTTGCTGTATTTAGTTTATTTTGGCATTCGGATGATGATTCTAGCATGAAATTGCTTGGGCACCTGTTAATTTTTAAGATTTTGACACATTCACCTCAAATGTACAATCATGCGCTAAAAACGCATTTAAAGCAATAAAAAGGTGATTATGGCTGTCAAACCTAAACCAAACGTTGTGCACTCAAATCTTTTGCTGTATTTAGTTTATTTTGGCATCCGGATGATGATTCTAGCATGAAATTGCTTGGGCACCTGTTAATTTTTAAGATTTTGACACATTCAGCTCAAATGTACACAATTGCTGATTATGGCTGTCAAATCTAAACCAAACGTTGTGCACTCAAATCTTTTGCTGTATTTAGTTTATTTTGGCATCCGGATGATGATTCTAGCATGAAATTGCTTGGGCACCTGTTAATTTTTAAGATTTTGACACATTCAGCTCAAATGTACAATCATGCGCTAAAAACGCATTTAAAGCAATAAAAAGGTGATTATGGCTGTCAAACCTAAACCAAACGTTGTGCACTCAAATCTTTTGCTGTATTTAGTTTATTTTGGCATCCGGATGATGATTCTACCATGAAATTGCTTGGGCACCTGTTAATTTTTAAGATTTTGACACATTCAGCTCAAATGTACACAATTGCTGATTATGGCTGTCAAATCTAAACCAAACGTTGTGCACTCAAATCTTTTGCTGTATTTAGTTTATTTTGGCATCCGGATGATGATTCTAGCATGAAATTGCTTGGGCACCTGTTAATTTTTAAGATTTTGACACATTCAGCTCAAATGTACAATCATGCGCTAAAAACGCATTTAAAGCAATAAAAAGGTGATTATGGCTGTCAAACCTAAACCAAACGTTGTGCACTCAAATCTTTTGCTGTATTTAGTTTATTTTGGCATTCGGATGATGATTCTAGCATGAAATTGCTTGGGCACCTGTTAATTTTTAAGATTTTGACACATTCACCTCAAATGTACAATCATGCGCTAAAAACGCATTTAAAGCAATAAAAAGGTGATTATGGCTGTCAAACCTAAACCAAACGTTGTGCACTCAAATCTTTTGCTGTATTTAGTTTATTTTGGCATCCGGATGATGATTCTAGCATGAAATTGCTTGGGCACCTGTTAATTTTTAAGATTTTGACACATTCAGCTCAATTGTACACAATTGCTGATTATGGCTGTCAAATCTAAACCAAACGTTGTGCACTCAAATCTTTTGCTGTATTTAGTTTATTTTGGCATCCGGATGATGATTCTAGCATGAAATTGCTTGGGCACCTGTTAATTTTTAAGATTTTGACACATTCAGCTCAAATGTACAATCATGCGCTAAAAACGCATTTAAAGCAATAAAAAGGTGATTATGGCTGTCAAACCTAAACCAAACGTTGTGCACTCAAATCTTTTGCTGTATTTAGTTTATTTTGGCATCCGGATGATGATTCTACCATGAAATTGCTTAGGCACCTGTTAATTTTTAAGATTTTGACACATTCAGCTCAAATGTACACAATTGCTGATTATGGCTGTCAAATCTAAACCAAACGTTGTGCACTCAAATCTTTTGCTGTATTTAGTTTATTTTGGCATCCGGATGATGATTCTAGCATGAAATTGCTTGGGCACCTGTTAATTTTTAAGATTTTGACACATTCAGCTCAAATGTACAATCATGCGCTAAAAACGCATTTAAAGCAATAAAAAGGTGATTATGGCTGTCAAACCTAAACCAAACGTTGTGCACTCAAATCTTTTGCTGTATTTAGTTTATTTTGGCATCCGGATGATGATTCTACCATGAAATTGCTTGGGCACCTGTTAATTTTTAAGATTTTGACACATTCAGCTCAAATGTACACAATTGCTGATTATGGCTGTCAAATCTAAACCAAACGTTGTGCACTCAAATCTTTTGCTGTATTTAGTTTATTTTGGCATCCGGATGATGATTCTAGCATGAAATTGCTTGGGCACCTGTTAATTTTTAAGATTTTGACACATTCAGCTCAAATGTACAATCATGCGCTAAAAACGCATTTAAAGCAATAAAAAGGTGATTATGGCTGTCAAACCTAAACCAAACGTTGTGCACTCAAATCTTTTGCTGTATTTAGTTTATTTTGGCATCCGGATGATGATTCTAGCATGAAATTGCTTGGGCACCTGTTAATTTTTAAGATTTTGACACATTCACCTCAAATGTACAATCATGCGCTAAAAACGCATTTAAAGCAATAAAAAGGTGATTATGGCTGTCAAACCTAAACCAAACGTTGTGCACTCAAATCTTTTGCTGTATTTAGTTTATTTTGGCATCCGGATGATGATTCTACCATGAAATTGCTTGGGCACCTGTTAATTTTTAAGATTTTGACACATTCAGCTCAAATGTACACAATTGCTGATTATGGCTGTCAAATCTAAACCAAACGTTGTGCACTCAAATCTTTTGCTGTATTTAGTTTATTTTGGCATCCGGATGATGATTCTAGCATGAAATTGCTTGGGCACCTGTTAATTTTTAAGATTTTGACACATTCAGCTCAAATGTACAATCATGCGCTAAAAACGCATTTAAAGCAATAAAAAGGTGATTATGGCTGTCAAACCTAAACCAAACGTTGTGCACTCAAATCTTTTGCTGTATTTAGTTTATTTTGGCATCCGGATGATGATTCTAGCATGAAATTGTTTGGGCACCTGTTAATTTTTAAGATTTTGACACATTCAGCTCAAATGTACACAATTGCTGATTATGGCTGTCAAATCTAAACCAAACGTTGTGCACTCAAATCTTTTGCTGTATTTAGTTTATTTTGGCATCCGGATGATGATTCTAGCATGAAATTGCTTGGGCACCTGTTAATTTTTAAGATTTTGACACATTCAGCTCAAATGTACACAATTGCTGATTATGGCTGTCAAATCTAAACCAAACGTTGTACACTCAAATCTTTTGCTGTATTTAGTTTATTTTGGCATCCGGATGATGATTCTAGCATGAAATTGCTTGGGCACCTGTTAATTTTTAAGATTTTGACACATTCAGCTCAAATGTACAATCATGCGCTACAAACGCATTTAAAGCAATAAAAAGGTGATTATGGCTGTCAAACCTAAACCAAACGTGCACTCAAATCTTTTGCTGTATTTAGTTTATTTTGGCATCCGGATGATGATTCTAGCATGAAATTGCTTGGGCACCTGTTAATTTTTAAGATTTTGACACATTCAGCTCAAATGTACAGAATTGTTGATTATGGCTGTCAAATCTAAACCAAACGTTGTGCACTAAAATCTTTTGCTGTATTTTGTTTATTTTGGCATCCGGATGATGATTCTAGCATGAAATTGCTTGGGCACCTGTTAATTTTTAAGATTTTGACACATTCAGCTCAAATGTACAATCATGCGCTAAAAACGCATTTAAAGCAATAAAAAGTTGATTATGGCTGTCAAATCTAAACCAAACGTTGTGCACTCAAATCTTTTGCTGTATTTAGTTTATTTTGGCATCCGGATGATGATTCTAGCATGAAATTGCTTGGGCACCTGTTAATTTTTAAGATTTTGACACATTCAGCTCAAATGTACAATCATGCGCTAAAAACGCATTTAAAGCAATAAAAAGGTGATTATGGCTGTCAAACCTAAACCAAACGTTGTGCACTCAAATCTTTTGCTGTATTTAGTTTATTTTGGCATCCGGATGATGATTCTAGCATGAAATTGCTTGGGCACCTGTTAATTTTTAAGATTTTGACACATTCAGCTCAAATGTACACAATTGCTGATTATGGCTGTCAAATCTAAACCAAACGTTGTGCACTCAAATCTTTTGCTGTATTTAGTTTATTTTGGCATCCGGATGATGATTCTAGCATGAAATTGCTTGGGCACCTGTTAATTTTTAAGATTTTGACACATTCAGCTCAAATGTACAATCATGCGCTAAAAACGCATTTAAAGCAATAAAAAGGTGATTATGGCTGTCAAACCTAAACCAAACGTTGTGCACTCAAATCTTTTGCTGTATTTAGTTTATTTTGGCATTCGGATGATGATTCTAGCATGAAATTGCTTGGGCACCTGTTAATTTTTAAGATTTTGACACATTCACCTCAAATGTACAATCATGCGCTAAAAACGCATTTAAAACAATAAAAAGGTGATTATGGCTGTCAAACCTAAACCAAACGTTGTGCACTCAAATCTTTTGCTGTATTTAGTTTATTTTGGCATCCGGATGATGATTCTAGCATGAAATTGCTTGGGCACCTGTTAATTTTTAAGATTTTGACACATTCAGCTCAATTGTACACAATTGCTGATTATGGCTGTCAAATCTAAACCAAACGTTGTGCACTCAAATCTTTTGCTGTATTTAGTTTATTTTGGCATCCGGATGATGATTCTAGCATGAAATTGCTTGGGCACCTGTTAATTTTTAAGATTTTGACACATTCAGCTCAAATGTACAATCATGCGCTAAAAACGCATTTAAAGCAATAAAAAGGTGATTATGGCTGTCAAACCTAAACCAAACGTTGTGCACTCAAATCTTTTGCTGTATTTAGTTTATTTTGGCATCCGGATGATGATTCTAGCATGAAATTGCTTGGGCACCTGTTAATTTTTAAGATTTTGACACATTCAGCTCAAATGTACACAATTGCTGATTATGGCTGTCAAATCTAAACCAAACGTTGTGCACTCAAATCTTTTGCTGTATTTAGTTTATTTTGGCATCCGGATGATGATTCTAGCATGAAATTGCTTGGGCACCTGTTAATTTTTAAGATTTTGACACATTCAGCTCAAATGTACAATCATGCGCTAAAAACGCATTTAAAGCAATAAAAAGGTGATTATGGCTGTCAAACCTAAACCAAACGTTGTGCACTCAAATCTTTTGCTGTATTTAGTTTATTTTGGCATTCGGATGATGATTCTAGCATGAAATTGCTTGGGCACCTGTTAATTTTTAAGATTTTGACACATTCACCTCAAATGTACAATCATGCGCTAAAAACGCATTTAAAGCAATAAAAAGGTGATTATGGCTGTCAAACCTAAACCAAACGTTGTGCACTCAAATCTTTTGCTGTATTTAGTTTATTTTGGCATCCGGATGATGATTCTAGCATGAAATTGCTTGGGCACCTGTTAATTTTTAAGATTTTGACACATTCAGCTCAAATGTACACAATTGCTGATTATGGCTGTCAAATCTAAACCAAACGTTGTGCACTCAAATCTTTTGCTGTATTTAGTTTATTTTGGCATCCGGATGATGATTCTAGCATGAAATTGCTTGGGCACCTGTTAATTTTTAAGATTTTGACACATTCAGCTCAAATGTACAATCATGCGCTAAAAACGCATTTAAAGCAATAAAAAGGTGATTATGGCTGTCAAACCTAAACCAAACGTTGTGCACTCAAATCTTTTGCTGTATTTAGTTTATTTTGGCATCCGGATGATGATTCTACCATGAAATTGCTTGGGCACCTGTTAATTTTTAAGATTTTGACACATTCAGCTCAAATGTACACAATTGCTGATTATGGCTGTCAAATCTAAACCAAACGTTGTGCACTCAAATCTTTTGCTGTATTTAGTTTATTTTGGCATCCGGATGATGATTCTAGCATGAAATTGCTTGGGCACCTGTTAATTTTTAAGATTTTGACACATTCAGCTCAAATGTACAATCATGCGCTAAAAACGCATTTAAAGCAATAAAAAGGTGATTATGGCTGTCAAACCTAAACCAAACGTTGTGCACTCAAATCTTTTGCTGTATTTAGTTTATTTTGGCATCCGGATGATGATTCTAGCATGAAATTGTTTGGGCACCTGTTAATTTTTAAGATTTTGACACATTCAGCTCAAATGTACACAATTGCTGATTATGGCTGTCAAATCTAAACCAAACGTTGTGCACTCAAATCTTTTGCTGTATTTAGTTTATTTTGGCATCCGGATGATGATTCTAGCATGAAATTGCTTGGGCACCTGTTAATTTTTAAGATTTTGACACATTCAGCTCAAATGTACACAATTGCTGATTATGGCTGTCAAATCTAAACCAAACGTTGTACACTCAAATCTTTTGCTGTATTTAGTTTATTTTGGCATCCGGATGATGATTCTAGCATGAAATTGCTTGGGCACCTGTTAATTTTTAAGATTTTGACACATTCAGCTCAAATGTACAATCATGCGCTACAAACGCATTTAAAGCAATAAAAAGGTGATTATGGCTGTCAAACCTAAACCAAACGTGCACTCAAATCTTTTGCTGTATTTAGTTTATTTTGGCATCCGGATGATGATTCTAGCATGAAATTGCTTGGGCACCTGTTAATTTTTAAGATTTTGACACATTCAGCTCAAATGTACAGAATTGTTGATTATGGCTGTCAAATCTAAACCAAACGTTGTGCACTAAAATCTTTTGCTGTATTTTGTTTATTTTGGCATCCGGATGATGATTCTAGCATGAAATTGCTTGGGCACCTGTTAATTTTTAAGATTTTGACACATTCAGCTCAAATGTACAATCATGCGCTAAAAACGCATTTAAAGCAATAAAAAGTTGATTATGGCTGTCAAATCTAAACCAAACGTTGTGCACTCAAATCTTTTGCTGTATTTAGTTTATTTTGGCATCCGGATGATGATTCTAGCATGAAATTGCTTGGGCACCTGTTAATTTTTAAGATTTTGACACATTCAGCTCAAATGTACAATCATGCGCTAAAAACGCATTTAAAGCAATAAAAAGGTGATTATGGCTGTCAAACCTAAACCAAACGTTGTGCACTCAAATCTTTTGCTGTATTTAGTTTATTTTGGCATCCGGATGATGATTCTAGCATGAAATTGCTTGGGCACCTGTTAATTTTTAAGATTTTGACACATTCAGCTCAAATGTACACAATTGCTGATTATGGCTGTCAAATCTAAACCAAACGTTGTGCACTCAAATCTTTTGCTGTATTTAGTTTATTTTGGCATCCGGATGATGATTCTAGCATGAAATTGCTTGGGCACCTGTTAATTTTTAAGATTTTGACACATTCAGCTCAAATGTACAATCATGCGCTAAAAACGCATTTAAAGCAATAAAAAGGTGATTATGGCTGTCAAACCTAAACCAAACGTTGTGCACTCAAATCTTTTGCTGTATTTAGTTTATTTTGGCATTCGGATGATGATTCTAGCATGAAATTGCTTGGGCACCTGTTAATTTTTAAGATTTTGACACATTCACCTCAAATGTACAATCATGCGCTAAAAACGCATTTAAAACAATAAAAAGGTGATTATGGCTGTCAAACCTAAACCAAACGTTGTGCACTCAAATCTTTTGCTGTATTTAGTTTATTTTGGCATCCGGATGATGATTCTAGCATGAAATTGCTTGGGCACCTGTTAATTTTTAAGATTTTGACACATTCAGCTCAATTGTACACAATTGCTGATTATGGCTGTCAAATCTAAACCAAACGTTGTGCACTCAAATCTTTTGCTGTATTTAGTTTATTTTGGCATCCGGATGATGATTCTAGCATGAAATTGCTTGGGCACCTGTTAATTTTTAAGATTTTGACACATTCAGCTCAAATGTACAATCATGCGCTAAAAACGCATTTAAAGCAATAAAAAGGTGATTATGGCTGTCAAACCTAAACCAAACGTTGTGCACTCAAATCTTTTGCTGTATTTAGTTTATTTTGGCATCCGGATGATGATTCTAGCATGAAATTGCTTGGGCACCTGTTAATTTTTAAGATTTTGACACATTCAGCTCAAATGTACACAATTGCTGATTATGGCTGTCAAATCTAAACCAAACGTTGTGCACTCAAATCTTTTGCTGTATTTAGTTTATTTTGGCATCCGGATGATGATTCTAGCATGAAATTGCTTGGGCACCTGTTAATTTTTAAGATTTTGACACATTCAGCTCAAATGTACAATCATGCGCTAAAAACGCATTTAAAGCAATAAAAAGGTGATTATGGCTGTCAAACCTAAACCAAACGTTGTGCACTCAAATCTTTTGCTGTATTTAGTTTATTTTGGCATTCGGATGATGATTCTAGCATGAAATTGCTTGGGCACCTGTTAATTTTTAAGATTTTGACACATTCACCTCAAATGTACAATCATGCGCTAAAAACGCATTTAAAGCAATAAAAAGGTGATTATGGCTGTCAAACCTAAACCAAACGTTGTGCACTCAAATCTTTTGCTGTATTTAGTTTATTTTGGCATCCGGATGATGATTCTAGCATGAAATTGCTTGGGCACCTGTTAATTTTTAAGATTTTGACACATTCAGCTCAAATGTACACAATTGCTGATTATGGCTGTCAAATCTAAACCAAACGTTGTGCACTCAAATCTTTTGCTGTATTTAGTTTATTTTGGCATCCGGATGATGATTCTAGCATGAAATTGCTTGGGCACCTGTTAATTTTTAAGATTTTGACACATTCAGCTCAAATGTACAATCATGCGCTAAAAACGCATTTAAAGCAATAAAAAGGTGATTATGGCTGTCAAACCTAAACCAAACGTTGTGCACTCAAATCTTTTGCTGTATTTAGTTTATTTTGGCATCCGGATGATGATTCTACCATGAAATTGCTTGGGCACCTGTTAATTTTTAAGATTTTGACACATTCAGCTCAAATGTACACAATTGCTGATTATGGCTGTCAAATCTAAACCAAACGTTGTGCACTCAAATCTTTTGCTGTATTTAGTTTATTTTGGCATCCGGATGATGATTCTAGCATGAAATTGCTTGGGCACCTGTTAATTTTTAAGATTTTGACACATTCAGCTCAAATGTACAATCATGCGCTAAAAACGCATTTAAAGCAATAAAAAGGTGATTATGGCTGTCAAACCTAAACCAAACGTTGTGCACTCAAATCTTTTGCTGTATTTAGTTTATTTTGGCATTCGGATGATGATTCTAGCATGAAATTGCTTGGGCACCTGTTAATTTTTAAGATTTTGACACATTCACCTCAAATGTACAATCATGCGCTAAAAACGCATTTAAAGCAATAAAAAGGTGATTATGGCTGTCAAACCTAAACCAAACGTTGTGCACTCAAATCTTTTGCTGTATTTAGTTTATTTTGGCATCCGGATGATGATTCTAGCATGAAATTGCTTGGGCACCTGTTAATTTTTAAGATTTTGACACATTCAGCTCAATTGTACACAATTGCTGATTATGGCTGTCAAATCTAAACCAAACGTTGTGCACTCAAATCTTTTGCTGTATTTAGTTTATTTTGGCATCCGGATGATGATTCTAGCATGAAATTGCTTGGGCACCTGTTAATTTTTAAGATTTTGACACATTCAGCTCAAATGTACAATCATGCGCTAAAAACGCATTTAAAGCAATAAAAAGGTGATTATGGCTGTCAAACCTAAACCAAACGTTGTGCACTCAAATCTTTTGCTGTATTTAGTTTATTTTGGCATCCGGATGATGATTCTACCATGAAATTGCTTAGGCACCTGTTAATTTTTAAGATTTTGACACATTCAGCTCAAATGTACACAATTGCTGATTATGGCTGTCAAATCTAAACCAAACGTTGTGCACTCAAATCTTTTGCTGTATTTAGTTTATTTTGGCATCCGGATGATGATTCTAGCATGAAATTGCTTGGGCACCTGTTAATTTTTAAGATTTTGACACATTCAGCTCAAATGTACAATCATGCGCTAAAAACGCATTTAAAGCAATAAAAAGGTGATTATGGCTGTCAAACCTAAACCAAACGTTGTGCACTCAAATCTTTTGCTGTATTTAGTTTATTTTGGCATCCGGATGATGATTCTACCATGAAATTGCTTGGGCACCTGTTAATTTTTAAGATTTTGACACATTCAGCTCAAATGTACACAATTGCTGATTATGGCTGTCAAATCTAAACCAAACGTTGTGCACTCAAATCTTTTGCTGTATTTAGTTTATTTTGGCATCCGGATGATGATTCTAGCATGAAATTGCTTGGGCACCTGTTAATTTTTAAGATTTTGACACATTCAGCTCAAATGTACAATCATGCGCTAAAAACGCATTTAAAGCAATAAAAAGGTGATTATGGCTGTCAAACCTAAACCAAACGTTGTGCACTCAAATCTTTTGCTGTATTTAGTTTATTTTGGCATCCGGATGATGATTCTAGCATGAAATTGCTTGGGCACCTGTTAATTTTTAAGATTTTGACACATTCACCTCAAATGTACAATCATGCGCTAAAAACGCATTTAAAGCAATAAAAAGGTGATTATGGCTGTCAAACCTAAACCAAACGTTGTGCACTCAAATCTTTTGCTGTATTTAGTTTATTTTGGCATCCGGATGATGATTCTACCATGAAATTGCTTGGGCACCTGTTAATTTTTAAGATTTTGACACATTCAGCTCAAATGTACACAATTGCTGATTATGGCTGTCAAATCTAAACCAAACGTTGTGCACTCAAATCTTTTGCTGTATTTAGTTTATTTTGGCATCCGGATGATGATTCTAGCATGAAATTGCTTGGGCACCTGTTAATTTTTAAGATTTTGACACATTCAGCTCAAATGTACAATCATGCGCTAAAAACGCATTTAAAGCAATAAAAAGGTGATTATGGCTGTCAAACCTAAACCAAACGTTGTGCACTCAAATCTTTTGCTGTATTTAGTTTATTTTGGCATCCGGATGATGATTCTAGCATGAAATTGTTTGGGCACCTGTTAATTTTTAAGATTTTGACACATTCAGCTCAAATGTACACAATTGCTGATTATGGCTGTCAAATCTAAACCAAACGTTGTGCACTCAAATCTTTTGCTGTATTTAGTTTATTTTGGCATCCGGATGATGATTCTAGCATGAAATTGCTTGGGCACCTGTTAATTTTTAAGATTTTGACACATTCAGCTCAAATGTACAATCATGCGCTAAAAACGCATTTAAAGCAATAAAAAGGTGATTATGGCTGTCAAACCTAAACCAAACGTTGTGCACTCAAATCTTTTGCTGTATTTAGTTTATTTTGGCATTCGGATGATGATTCTAGCATGAAATTGCTTGGGCACCTGTTAATTTTTAAGATTTTGACACATTCACCTCAAATGTACAATCATGCGCTAAAAACGCATTTAAAACAATAAAAAGGTGATTATGGCTGTCAAACCTAAACCAAACGTTGTGCACTCAAATCTTTTGCTGTATTTAGTTTATTTTGGCATCCGGATGATGATTCTAGCATGAAATTGCTTGGGCACCTGTTAATTTTTAAGATTTTGACACATTCAGCTCAATTGTACACAATTGCTGATTATGGCTGTCAAATCTAAACCAAACGTTGTGCACTCAAATCTTTTGCTGTATTTAGTTTATTTTGGCATCCGGATGATGATTCTAGCATGAAATTGCTTGGGCACCTGTTAATTTTTAAGATTTTGACACATTCAGCTCAAATGTACAATCATGCGCTAAAAACGCATTTAAAGCAATAAAAAGGTGATTATGGCTGTCAAACCTAAACCAAACGTTGTGCACTCAAATCTTTTGCTGTATTTAGTTTATTTTGGCATCCGGATGATGATTCTACCATGAAATTGCTTGGGCACCTGTTAATTTTTAAGATTTTGACACATTCAGCTCAAATGTACACAATTGCTGATTATGGCTGTCAAATCTAAACCAAACGTTGTGCACTCAAATCTTTTGCTGTATTTAGTTTATTTTGGCATCCGGATGATGATTCTAGCATGAAATTGCTTGGGCACCTGTTAATTTTTAAGATTTTGACACATTCAGCTCAAATGTACAATCATGCGCTAAAAACGCATTTAAAGCAATAAAAAGGTGATTATGGCTGTCAAACCTAAACCAAACGTTGTGCACTCAAATCTTTTGCTGTATTTAGTTTATTTTGGCATCCGGATGATGATTCTAGCATGAAATTGCTTGGGCACCTGTTAATTTTTAAGATTTTGACACATTCACCTCAAATGTACAATCATGCGCTAAAAACGCATTTAAAGCAATAAAAAGGTGATTATGGCTGTCAAACCTAAACCAAACGTTGTGCACTCAAATCTTTTGCTGTATTTAGTTTATTTTGGCATCCGGATGATGATTCTAGCATGAAATTGCTTGGGCACCTGTTAATTTTTAAGATTTTGACACATTCAGCTCAATTGTACACAATTGCTGATTATGGCTGTCAAATCTAAACCAAACGTTGTGCACTCAAATCTTTTGCTGTATTTAGTTTATTTTGGCATCCGGATGATGATTCTAGCATGAAATTGCTTGGGCACCTGTTAATTTTTAAGATTTTGACACATTCAGCTCAAATGTACAATCATGCGCTAAAAACGCATTTAAACCAATAAAAAGGTGATTATGGCTGTCAAACCTAAACCAAACGTTGTGCACTCAAATCTTTTGCTGTATTTAGTTTATTTTGGCATCCGGATGATGATTCTACCATGAAATTGCTTGGGCACCTGTTAATTTTTAAGATTTTGACACATTCAGCTCAAATGTACACAATTGCTGATTATGGCTGTCAAATCTAAACCAAACGTTGTGCACTCAAATCTTTTGCTGTATTTAGTTTATTTTGGCATCCGGATGATGATTCTAGCATGAAATTGCTTGGGCACCTGTTAATTTTTAAGATTTTGACACATTCAGCTCAAATGTACAATCATGCGCTAAAAACCCATTTAAAGCAATAAAAAGGTGATTATGGCTGTCAAACCTAAACCAAACGTTGTGCACTCAAATCTTTTGCTGTATTTAGTTTATTTTGGCATCCGGATGATGATTCTAGCATGAAATTGCTTGGGCACCTGTTAATTTTTAAGATTTTGACACATTCACCTCAAATGTACAATCATGCGCTAAAAACGCATTTAAAGCAATAAAAAGGTGATTATGGCTGTCAAACCTAAACCAAACGTTGTGCACTCAAATCTTTTGCTGTATTTAGTTTATTTTGGCATCCGGATGATGATTCTAGCATGAAATTGCTTGGGCACCTGTTAATTTTTAAGATTTTGACACATTCAGCTCAATTGTACACAATTGCTGATTATGGCTGTCAAATCTAAACCAAACGTTGTGCACTCAAATCTTTTGCTGTATTTAGTTTATTTTGGCATCCGGATGATGATTCTTGCATGAAATTGCTTGGGCACCTGTTAATTTTTAAGATTTTGACACATTCAGCTCAAATGTACAATCATGCGCTAAAAACGCATTTAAAGCAATAAAAAGGTGATTATGGCTGTCAAACCTAAACCAAACGTTGTGCACACAAATCTTTTGCTGTATTTAGTTTATTTTGGCATCCGGATGATGATTCTACCATGAAATTGCTTGGGCACCTGTTAATTTTTAAGATTTTGACACATTCAGCTCAAATGTACACAATTGCTGATTATGGCTGTCAAATCTAAACCAAACGTTGTGCACTCAAATCTTTTGCTGTATTTAGTTTATTTTGGCATCCGGATGATGATTCTAGCATGAAATTGCTTGGGCACCTGTTAATTTTTAAGATTTTGACACATTCAGCTCAAATGTACAATCATGCGCTACAAACGCATTTAAAGCAATAAAAAGGTGATTATGGCTGTCAAACCTAAACCAAACGTGCACTCAAATCTTTTGCTGTATTTAGTTTATTTTGGCATCCGGATGATGATTCTAGCATGAAATTGCTTGGGCACCTGTTAATTTTTAAGATTTTGACACATTCAGCTCAAATGTACAGAATTGTTGATTATGGCTGTCAAATCTAAACCAAACGTTGTGCACTAAAATCTTTTGCTGTATTTTGTTTATTTTGGCATCCGGATGATGATTCTAGCATGAAATTGCTTGGGCACCTGTTAATTTTTAAGATTTTGACACATTCAGCTCAAATGTACAATCATGCGCTAAAAACGCATTTAAAGCAATAAAAAGGTGATTATGGCTGTCAAACCTAAACCAAACGTTGTGCACTCAAATCTTTTGCTGTATTTAGTTTATTTTGGCATCCGGATGATGATTCTAGCATGAAATTGCTTGGGCACCTGTTAATTTTTAAGATTTTGACACATTCAGCTCAAATGTACAATCATGCGCTAAAAACGCATTTAAAGCAATAAAAAGGTGATTATGGCTGTCAAACCTAAACCAAACGTTGTGCACTCAAATCTTTTGCTGTATTTAGTTTATTTTGGCATCCGGATGATGATTCTACCATGAAATTGCTTGGGCACCTGTTAATTTTTAAGATTTTGACACATTCAGCTCAAATGTACACAATTGCTGATTATGGCTGTCAAATCTAAACCAAACGTTGTGCACTCAAATCTTTTGCTGTATTTAGTTTATTTTGGCATCCGGATGATGATTCTAGCATGAAATTGCTTGGGCACCTGTTAATTTTTAAGATTTTGACACATTCAGCTCAAATGTACAATCATGCGCTAAAAACCCATTTAAAGCAATAAAAAGGTGATTATGGCTGTCAAACCTAAACCAAACGTTGTGCACTCAAATCTTTTGCTGTATTTAGTTTATTTTGGCATCCGGATGATGATTCTAGCATGAAATTGCTTGGGCACCTGTTAATTTTTAAGATTTTGACACATTCAGCTCAAATGTACAATCATGCGCTAAAAACCCATTTAAAGCAATAAAAAGGTGATTATGGCTGTCAAACCTAAACCAAACGTTGTGCACTCAAATCTTTTGCTGTATTTAGTTTATTTTGGCATCCGGATGATGATTCTAGCATGAAATTGCTTGGGCACCTGTTAATTTTTAAGATTTTGACACATTCACCTCAAATGTACAATCATGCGCTAAAAACGCATTTAAAGCAATAAAAAGGTGATTATGGCTGTCAAACCTAAACCAAACGTTGTGCACTCAAATCTTTTGCTGTATTTAGTTTATTTTGGCATCCGGATGATGATTCTAGCATGAAATTGCTTGGGCACCTGTTAATTTTTAAGATTTTGACACATTCAGCTCAATTGTACACAATTGCTGATTATGGCTGTCAAATCTAAACCAAACGTTGTGCACTCAAATCTTTTGCTGTATTTAGTTTATTTTGGCATCCGGATGATGATTCTTGCATGAAATTGCTTGGGCACCTGTTAATTTTTAAGATTTTGACACATTCAGCTCAAATGTACAATCATGCGCTAAAAACGCATTTAAAGCAATAAAAAGGTGATTATGGCTGTCAAACCTAAACCAAACGTTGTGCACACAAATCTTTTGCTGTATTTAGTTTATTTTGGCATCCGGATGATGATTCTACCATGAAATTGCTTGGGCACCTGTTAATTTTTAAGATTTTGACACATTCAGCTCAAATGTACACAATTGCTGATTATGGCTGTCAAATCTAAACCAAACGTTGTGCACTCAAATCTTTTGCTGTATTTAGTTTATTTTGGCATCCGGATGATGATTCTAGCATGAAATTGCTTGGGCACCTGTTAATTTTTAAGATTTTGACACATTCAGCTCAAATGTACAATCATGCGCTACAAACGCATTTAAAGCAATAAAAAGGTGATTATGGCTGTCAAACCTAAACCAAACGTGCACTCAAATCTTTTGCTGTATTTAGTTTATTTTGGCATCCGGATGATGATTCTAGCATGAAATTGCTTGGGCACCTGTTAATTTTTAAGATTTTGACACATTCAGCTCAAATGTACAGAATTGTTGATTATGGCTGTCAAATCTAAACCAAACGTTGTGCACTAAAATCTTTTGCTGTATTTTGTTTATTTTGGCATCCGGATGATGATTCTAGCATGAAATTGCTTGGGCACCTGTTAATTTTTAAGATTTTGACACATTCAGCTCAAATGTACAATCATGCGCTAAAAACGCATTTAAAGCAATAAAAAGGTGATTATGGCTGTCAAACCTAAACCAAACGTTGTGCACTCAAATCTTTTGCTGTATTTAGTTTATTTTGGCATCCGGATGATGATTCTAGCATGAAATTGCTTGGGCACCTGTTAATTTTTAAGATTTTGACACATTCAGCTCAAATGTACAATCATGCGCTAAAAACGCATTTAAAGCAATAAAAAGGTGATTATGGCTGTCAAACCTAAACCAAACGTTGTGCACTCAAATCTTTTGCTGTATTTAGTTTATTTTGGCATCCGGATGATGATTCTAGCATGAAATTGCTTGGGCACCTGTTAATTTTTAAGATTTTGACACATTCAGCTCAAATGTACACAATTGCTGATTATGGCTGTCAAATCTAAACCAAACGTTGTGCACTCAAATCTTTTGCTGTATTTAGTTTATTTTGGCATCCGGATGATGATTCTAGCATGAAATTGCTTGGGCACCTGTTAATTTTTAAGATTTTGACACATTCAGCTCAAATGTACAATCATGCGCTAAAAACGCATTTAAAGCAATAAAAAGGTGATTATGGCTGTCAAACCTAAACCAAACGTTGTGCACTCAAATCTTTTGCTGTATTTAGTTTATTTTGGCATCCGGATGATGATTCTACCATGAAATTGCTTGGGCACCTGTTAATTTTTAAGATTTTGACACATTCAGCTCAAATGTACACAATTGCTGATTATGGCTGTCAAATCTAAACCAAACGTTGTGCACTCAAATCTTTTGCTGTATTTAGTTTATTTTGGCATCCGGATGATGATTCTAGCATGAAATTGCTTGGGCACCTGTTAATTTTTAAGATTTTGACACATTCAGCTCAAATGTACAATCATGCGCTAAAAACGCATTTAAAGCAATAAAAAGGTGATTATGGCTGTCAAACCTAAACCAAACGTTGTGCACTCAAATCTTTTGCTGTATTTAGTTTATTTTGGCATCCGGATGATGATTCTAGCATGAAATTGCTTGGGCACCTGTTAATTTTTAAGATTTTGACACATTCACCTCAAATGTACAATCATGCGCTAAAAACGCATTTAAAGCAATAAAAAGGTGATTATGGCTGTCAAACCTAAACCAAACGTTGTGCACTCAAATCTTTTGCTGTATTTAGTTTATTTTGGCATCCGGATGATGATTCTAGCATGAAATTGCTTGGGCACCTGTTAATTTTTAAGATTTTGACACATTCAGCTCAATTGTACACAATTGCTGATTATGGCTGTCAAATCTAAACCAAACGTTGTGCACTCAAATCTTTTGCTGTATTTAGTTTATTTTGGCATCCGGATGATGATTCTAGCATGAAATTGCTTGGGCACCTGTTAATTTTTAAGATTTTGACACATTCAGCTCAAATGTACAATCATGCGCTAAAAACGCATTTAAAGCAATAAAAAGGTGATTATGGCTGTCAAACCTAAACCAAACGTTGTGCACTCAAATCTTTTGCTGTATTTAGTTTATTTTGGCATCCGGATGATGATTCTACCATGAAATTGCTTGGGCACCTGTTAATTTTTAAGATTTTGACACATTCAGCTCAAATGTACACAATTGCTGATTATGGCTGTCAAATCTAAACCAAACGTTGTGCACTCAAATCTTTAGCTGTATTTAGTTTATTTTGGCATCCGGATGATGATTCTAGCATGAAATTGCTTGGGCACCTGTTAATTTTTAAGATTTTGACACATTCAGCTCAAATGTACAATCATGCGCTAAAAACCCATTTAAAGCAATAAAAAGGTGATTATGGCTGTCAAACCTAAACCAAACGTTGTGCACTCAAATCTTTTCCTGTATTTAGTTTATTTTGGCATCCGGATGATGATTCTAGCATGAAATTGCTTGGGCACCTGTTAATTTTTAAGATTTTGACACATTCACCTCAAATGTACAATCATGCGCTAAAAACGCATTTAAAGCAATAAAAAGGTGATTATGGCTGTCAAACCTAAACCAAACGTTGTGCACTCAAATCTTTTGCTGTATTTAGTTTATTTTGGCATCCGGATGATGATTCTAGCATGAAATTGCTTGGGCACCTGTTAATTTTTAAGATTTTGACACATTCAGCTCAAATGTACAATCATGCGCTACAAACGCATTTAAAGCAATAAAAAGGTGATTATGGCTGTCAAACCTAAACCAAACGTGCACTCAAATCTTTTGCTGTATTTAGTTTATTTTGGCATCCGGATGATGATTCTAGCATGAAATTGCTTGGGCACCTGTTAATTTTTAAGATTTTGACACATTCAGCTCAAATGTACAGAATTGTTGATTATGGCTGTCAAATCTAAACCAAACGTTGTGCACTAAAATCTTTTGCTGTATTTTGTTTATTTTGGCATCCGGATGATGATTCTAGCATGAAATTGCTTGGGCACCTGTTAATTTTTAAGATTTTGACACATTCAGCTCAAATGTACAATCATGCGCTAAAAACGCATTTAAAGCAATAAAAAGGTGATTATGGCTGTCAAACCTAAACCAAACGTTGTGCACTCAAATCTTTTGCTGTATTTAGTTTATTTTGGCATCCGGATGATGATTCTAGCATGAAATTGCTTGGGCACCTGTTAATTTTTAAGATTTTGACACATTCAGCTCAAATGTACAATCATGCGCTAAAAACGCATTTAAAGCAATAAAAAGGTGATTATGGCTGTCAAACCTAAACCAAACGTTGTGCACTCAAATCTTTTGCTGTATTTAGTTTATTTTGGCATCCGGATGATGATTCTAGCATGAAATTGCTTGGGCACCTGTTAATTTTTAAGATTTTGACACATTCAGCTCAAATGTACACAATTGCTGATTATGGCTGTCAAATCTAAACCAAACGTTGTGCACTCAAATCTTTTGCTGTATTTAGTTTATTTTGGCATCCGGATGATGATTCTAGCATGAAATTGCTTGGGCACCTGTTAATTTTTAAGATTTTGACACATTCAGCTCAAATGTACAATCATGCGCTAAAAACGCATTTAAAGCAATAAAAAGGTGATTATGGCTGTCAAACCTAAACCAAACGTTGTGCACTCAAATCTTTTGCTGTATTTAGTTTATTTTGGCATCCGGATGATGATTCTACCATGAAATTGCTTGGGCACCTGTTAATTTTTAAGATTTTGACACATTCAGCTCAAATGTACACAATTGCTGATTATGGCTGTCAAATCTAAACCAAACGTTGTGCACTCAAATCTTTTGCTGTATTTAGTTTATTTTGGCATCCGGATGATGATTCTAGCATGAAATTGCTTGGGCACCTGTTAATTTTTAAGATTTTGACACATTCAGCTCAAATGTACAATCATGCGCTAAAAACGCATTTAAAGCAATAAAAAGGTGATTATGGCTGTCAAACCTAAACCAAACGTTGTGCACTCAAATCTTTTGCTGTATTTAGTTTATTTTGGCATCCGGATGATGATTCTAGCATGAAATTGCTTGGGCACCTGTTAATTTTTAAGATTTTGACACATTCACCTCAAATGTACAATCATGCGCTAAAAACGCATTTAAAGCAATAAAAAGGTGATTATGGCTGTCAAACCTAAACCAAACGTTGTGCACTCAAATCTTTTGCTGTATTTAGTTTATTTTGGCATCCGGATGATGATTCTAGCATGAAATTGCTTGGGCACCTGTTAATTTTTAAGATTTTGACACATTCAGCTCAATTGTACACAATTGCTGATTATGGCTGTCAAATCTAAACCAAACGTTGTGCACTCAAATCTTTTGCTGTACTTAGTTTATTTTGGCATCCGGATGATGATTCTAGCATGAAATTGCTTGGGCACCTGTTAATTTTTAAGATTTTGACACATTCAGCTCAAATGTACAATCATGCGCTAAAAACGCATTTAAAGCAATAAAAAGGTGATTATGGCTGTCAAACCTAAACCAAACGTTGTGCACTCAAATCTTTTGCTGTATTTAGTTTATTTTGGCATCCGGATGATGATTCTACCATGAAATTGCTTGGGCACCTGTTAATTTTTAAGATTTTGACACATTCAGCTCAAATGTACACAATTGCTGATTATGGCTGTCAAATCTAAACCAAACGTTGTGCACTCAAATCTTTTGCTGTATTTAGTTTATTTTGGCATCCGGATGATGATTCTAGCATGAAATTGCTTGGGCACCTGTTAATTTTTAAGATTTTGACACATTCAGCTCAAATGTACAATCATGCGCTAAAAACCCATTTAAAGCAATAAAAAGGTGATTATGGCTGTCAAACCTAAACCAAACGTTGTGCACTCAAATCCTTTGCTGTATTTAGTTTATTTTGGCATCCGGATGATGATTCTAGCATGAAATTGCTTGGGCACCTGTTAATTTTTAAGATTTTGACACATTCACCTCAAATGTACAATCATGCGCTAAAAACGCATTTAAAGCAATAAAAAGGTGATTATGGCTGTCAAACCTAAACCAAACGTTGTGCACTCAAATCTTTTGCTGTATTTAGTTTATTTTGGCATCCGGATGATGATTCTAGCATGAAATTGCTTGGGCACCTGTTAATTTTTAAGATTTTGACACATTCAGCTCAATTGTACACAATTGCTGATTATGGCTGTCAAATCTAAACCAAACGTTGTGCACTCAAATCTTTTGCTGTATTTAGTTTATTTTGGCATCCGGATGATGATTCTTGCATGAAATTGCTTGGGCACCTGTTAATTTTTAAGATTTTGACACATTCAGCTCAAATGTACAATCATGCGCTAAAAACGCATTTAAAGCAATAAAAAGGTGATTATGGCTGTCAAACCTAAACCAAACGTTGTGCACTCAAATCTTTTGCTGTATTTAGTTTATTTTGGCATCCGGATGATGATTCTACCATGAAATTGCTTGGGCACCTGTTAATTTTTAAGATTTTGACACATTCAGCTCAAATGTACACAATTGCTGATTATGGCTGTCAAATCTAAACCAAACGTTGTGCACTCAAATCTTTTGCTGTATTTAGTTTATTTTGGCATCCGGATGATGATTCTAGCATGAAATTGCTTGGGCACCTGTTAATTTTTAAGATTTTGACACATTCAGCTCAAATGTACAATCATGCGCTACAAACGCATTTAAAGCAATAAAAAGGTGATTATGGCTGTCAAACCTAAACCAAACGTGCACTCAAATCTTTTGCTGTATTTAGTTTATTTTGGCATCCGGATGATGATTCTAGCATGAAATTGCTTGGGCACCTGTTAATTTTTAAGATTTTGACACATTCAGCTCAAATGTACAGAATTGTTGATTATGGCTGTCAAATCTAAACCAAACGTTGTGCACTAAAATCTTTTGCTGTATTTTGTTTATTTTGGCATCCGGATGATGATTCTAGCATGAAATTGCTTGGGCACCTGTTAATTTTTAAGATTTTGACACATTCAGCTCAAATGTACAATCATGCGCTAAAAACGCATTTAAAGCAATAAAAAGTTGATTATGGCTGTCAAATCTAAACCAAACGTTGTGCACTCAAATCTTTTGCTGTATTTAGTTTATTTTGGCATCCGGATGATGATTCTAGCATGAAATTGCTTGGGCACCTGTTAATTTTTAAGATTTTGACACATTCAGCTCAAATGTACAATCATGCGCTAAAAACGCATTTAAAGCAATAAAAAGGTGATTATGGCTGTCAAACCTAAACCAAACGTTGTGCACTCAAATCTTTTGCTGTATTTAGTTTATTTTGGCATCCGGATGATGATTCTAGCATGAAATTGCTTGGGCACCTGTTAATTTTTAAGATTTTGACACATTCAGCTCAAATGTACACAATTGCTGATTATGGCTGTCAAATCTAAACCAAACGTTGTGCACTCAAATCTTTTGCTGTATTTAGTTTATTTTGGCATCCGGATGATGATTCTAGCATGAAATTGCTTGGGCACCTGTTAATTTTTAAGATTTTGACACATTCAGCTCAAATGTACAATCATGCGCTAAAAACCCATTTAAAGCAATAAAAAGGTGATTATGGCTGTCAAACCTAAACCAAACGTTGTGCACTCAAATCTTTTGCTGTATTTAGTTTATTTTGGCATCCGGATGATGATTCTAGCATGAAATTGCTTGGGCACCTGTTAATTTTTAAGATTTTGACACATTCACCTCAAATGTACAATCATGCGCTAAAAACGCATTTAAAGCAATAAAAAGGTGATTATGGCTGTCAAACCTAAACCAAACGTTGTGCACTCAAATCTTTTGCTGTATTTAGTTTATTCTGGCATCCGGATGATGATTCTAGCATGAAATTGCTTGGGCACCTGTTAATTTTTAAGATTTTGACACATTCAGCTCAAATGTACAATCATGCGCTACAAACGCATTTAAAGCAATAAAAAGGTGATTATGGCTGTCAAACCTAAACCAAACGTGCACTCAAATCTTTTGCTGTATTTAGTTTATTTTGGCATCCGGATGATGATTCTAGCATGAAATTGCTTGGGCACCTGTTAATTTTTAAGATTTTGACACATTCAGCTCAAATGTACAGAATTGTTTATTATGGCTGTCAAATCTAAACCAAACGTTGTGCACTAAAATCTTTTGCTGTATTTTGTTTATTTTGGCATCCGGATGATGATTCTAGCATGAAATTGCTTGGGCACCTGTTAATTTTTAAGATTTTGACACATTCAGCTCAAATGTACACAATTGCTGATTATGGCTGTCAAACCTAAACCAAACGTTGTGCACTCAAATCTTTTGCTGTATTTAGTTTATTTTGGCATCCGGATGATGATTCTAGCATGAAATTGCTTGGGCACCTGTTAATTTTTAAGATTTTGACACATTCAGCTCAAATGTACAATCATGCGCTAAAAACGCATTTAAAGCAATAAAAAGGTGATTATGGCTGTCAAACCTAAACCAAACGTTGTGCACTCAAATCTTTTGCTGTATTTAGTTTATTTTGGCATCCGGATGATGATTCTAGCATGAAATTGCTTGGGCACCTGTTAATTTTTAAGATTTTGACACATTCAGCTCAAATGTACACAATTGCTGATTATGGCTGTCAAATCTAAACCAAACGTTGTGCACTCAAATCTTTTGCTGTATTTAGTTTATTTTGGCATCCGGATGATGATTCTAGCATGAAATTGCTTGGGCACCTGTTAATTTTTAAGATTTTGACACATTCAGCTCAAATGTACAATCATGCGCTAAAAACGCATTTAAAGCAATAAAAAGGTGATTATGGCTGTCAAACCTAAACCAAACGTTGTGCACTCAAATCTTTTGCTGTATTTAGTTTATTTTGGCATCCGGATGATGATTCTACCATGAAATTGCTTGGGCACCTGTTAATTTTTAAGATTTTGACACATTCAGCTCAAATGTACACAATTGCTGATTATGGCTGTCAAATCTAAACCAAACGTTGTGCACTCAAATCTTTTGCTGTATTTAGTTTATTTTGGCATCCGGATGATGATTCTAGCATGAAATTGCTTGGGCACCTGTTAATTTTTAAGATTTTGACACATTCAGCTCAAATGTACAATCATGCGCTAAAAACGCATTTAAAGCAATAAAAAGGTGATTATGGCTGTCAAACCTAAACCAAACGTTGTGCACTCAAATCTTTTGCTGTATTTAGTTTATTTTGGCATCCGGATGATGATTCTAGCATGAAATTGCTTGGGCACCTGTTAATTTTTAAGATTTTGACACATTCACCTCAAATGTACAATCATGCGCTAAAAACGCATTTAAAGCAATAAAAAGGTGATTATGGCTGTCAAACCTAAACCAAACGTTGTGCACTCAAATCTTTTGCTGTATTTAGTTTATTTTGGCATCCGGATGATGATTCTAGCATGAAATTGCTTGGGCACCTGTTAATTTTTAAGATTTTGACACATTCAGCTCAATTGTACACAATTGCTGATT
Source organism: Festucalex cinctus (assembly GCF_051991245.1). Classification (NCBI taxonomy): domain Eukaryota; kingdom Metazoa; phylum Chordata; class Actinopteri; order Syngnathiformes; family Syngnathidae; genus Festucalex; species Festucalex cinctus. The sequence continues at coordinate 166,296 of NW_027520305.1, read as the reverse complement.
ATGGCTGTCAAATCTAAACCAAACGTTGTGCACTCAAATCTTTTGCTGTATTTAGTTTATTTTGGCATCCGGATGATGATTCTAGCATGAAATTGCTTGGGCACCTGTTAATTTTTAAGATTTTGACACATTCAGCTCAAATGTACAATCATGCGCTAAAAACGCATTTAAAGCAATAAAAAGGTGATTATGGCTGTCAAACCTAAACCAAACGTTGTGCACTCAAATCTTTTGCTGTATTTAGTTTATTTTGGCATCCGGATGATGATTCTACCATGAAATTGCTTGGGCACCTGTTAATTTTTAAGATTTTGACACATTCAGCTCAAATGTACACAATTGCTGATTATGGCTGTCAAATCTAAACCAAACGTTGTGCACTCAAATCTTTTGCTGTATTTAGTTTATTTTGGCATCCGGATGATGATTCTAGCATGAAATTGCTTGGGCACCTGTTAATTTTTAAGATTTTGACACATTCAGCTCAAATGTACAATCATGCGCTAAAAACCCATTTAAAGCAATAAAAAGGTGATTATGGCTGTCAAACCTAAACCAAACGTTGTGCACTCAAATCTTTTGCTGTATTTAGTTTATTTTGGCATCCGGATGATGATTCTAGCATGAAATTGCTTGGGCACCTGTTAATTTTTAAGATTTTGACACATTCACCTCAAATGTACAATCATGCGCTAAAAACGCATTTAAAGCAATAAAAAGGTGATTATGGCTGTCAAACCTAAACCAAACGTTGTGCACTCAAATCTTTTGCTGTATTTAGTTTATTTTGGCATCCGGATGATGATTCTAGCATGAAATTGCTTGGGCACCTGTTAATTTTTAAGATTTTGACACATTCAGCTCAATTGTACACAATTGCTGATTATGGCTGTCAAATCTAAACCAAACGTTGTGCACTCAAATCTTTTGCTGTATTTAGTTTATTTTGGCATCCGGATGATGATTCTTGCATGAAATTGCTTGGGCACCTGTTAATTTTTAAGATTTTGACACATTCAGCTCAAATGTACAATCATGCGCTAAAAACGCATTTAAAGCAATAAAAAGGTGATTATGGCTGTCAAACCTAAACCAAACGTTGTGCACTCAAATCTTTTGCTGTATTTAGTTTATTTTGGCATCCGGATGATGATTCTACCATGAAATTGCTTGGGCACCTGTTAATTTTTAAGATTTTGACACATTCAGCTCAAATGTACACAATTGCTGATTATGGCTGTCAAATCTAAACCAAACGTTGTGCACTCAAATCTTTTGCTGTATTTAGTTTATTTTGGCATCCGGATGATGATTCTAGCATGAAATTGCTTGGGCACCTGTTAATTTTTAAGATTTTGACACATTCAGCTCAAATGTACAATCATGCGCTACAAACGCATTTAAAGCAATAAAAAGGTGATTATGGCTGTCAAACCTAAACCAAACGTGCACTCAAATCTTTTGCTGTATTTAGTTTATTTTGGCATCCGGATGATGATTCTAGCATGAAATTGCTTGGGCACCTGTTAATTTTTAAGATTTTGACACATTCAGCTCAAATGTACAGAATTGTTGATTATGGCTGTCAAATCTAAACCAAACGTTGTGCACTAAAATCTTTTGCTGTATTTTGTTTATTTTGGCATCCGGATGATGATTCTAGCATGAAATTGCTTGGGCACCTGTTAATTTTTAAGATTTTGACACATTCAGCTCAAATGTACAATCATGCGCTAAAAACGCATTTAAAGCAATAAAAAGTTGATTATGGCTGTCAAATCTAAACCAAACGTTGTGCACTCAAATCTTTTGCTGTATTTAGTTTATTTTGGCATCCGGATGATGATTCTAGCATGAAATTGCTTGGGCACCTGTTAATTTTTAAGATTTTGACACATTCAGCTCAATTGTACACAATTGCTGATTATGGCTGTCAAATCTAAACCAAACGTTGTGCACTCAAATCTTTTGCTGTATTTAGTTTATTTTGGCATCCGGATGATGATTCTTGCATGAAATTGCTTGGGCACCTGTTAATTTTTAAGATTTTGACACATTCAGCTCAAATGTACAATCATGCGCTAAAAACGCATTTAAAGCAATAAAAAGGTGATTATGGCTGTCAAACCTAAACCAAACGTTGTGCACTCAAATCTTTTGCTGTATTTAGTTTATTTTGGCATCCGGATGATGATTCTACCATGAAATTGCTTGGGCACCTGTTAATTTTTAAGATTTTGACACATTCAGCTCAAATGTACACAATTGCTGATTATGGCTGTCAAATCTAAACCAAACGTTGTGCACTCAAATCTTTTGCTGTATTTAGTTTATTTTGGCATCCGGATGATGATTCTAGCATGAAATTGCTTGGGCACCTGTTAATTTTTAAGATTTTGACACATTCAGCTCAAATGTACAATCATGCGCTACAAACGCATTTAAAGCAATAAAAAGGTGATTATGGCTGTCAAACCTAAACCAAACGTGCACTCAAATCTTTTGCTGTATTTAGTTTATTTTGGCATCCGGATGATGATTCTAGCATGAAATTGCTTGGGCACCTGTTAATTTTTAAGATTTTGACACATTCAGCTCAAATGTACAGAATTGTTGATTATGGCTGTCAAATCTAAACCAAACGTTGTGCACTAAAATCTTTTGCTGTATTTTGTTTATTTTGGCATCCGGATGATGATTCTAGCATGAAATTGCTTGGGCACCTGTTAATTTTTAAGATTTTGACACATTCAGCTCAAATGTACAATCATGCGCTAAAAACGCATTTAAAGCAATAAAAAGTTGATTATGGCTGTCAAATCTAAACCAAACGTTGTGCACTCAAATCTTTTGCTGTATTTAGTTTATTTTGGCATCCGGATGATGATTCTAGCATGAAATTGCTTGGGCACCTGTTAATTTTTAAGATTTTGACACATTCAGCTCAAATGTACAATCATGCGCTAAAAACGCATTTAAAGCAATAAAAAGGTGATTATGGCTGTCAAACCTAAACCAAACGTTGTGCACTCAAATCTTTTGCTGTATTTAGTTTATTTTGGCATCCGGATGATGATTCTAGCATGAAATTGCTTGGGCACCTGTTAATTTTTAAGATTTTGACACATTCAGCTCAAATGTACAATCATGCGCTAAAAACGCATTTAAAGCAATAAAAAGGTGATTATGGCTGTCAAACCTAAACCAAACGTTGTGCACTCAAATCTTTTGCTGTATTTAGTTTATTTTGGCATCCGGATGATGATTCTAGCATGAAATTGCTTGGGCACCTGTTAATTTTTAAGATTTTGACACATTCAGCTCAAATGTACACAATTGCTGATTATGGCTGTCAAATCTAAACCAAACGTTGTGCACTCAAATCTTTTGCTGTATTTAGTTTATTTTGGCATCCGGATGATGATTCTTGCATGAAATTGCTTGGGCACCTGTTAATTTTTAAGATTTTGACACATTCAGCTCAAATGTACAATCATGCGCTAAAAACGCATTTAAAGCAATAAAAAGGTGATTATGGCTGTCAAACCTAAACCAAACGTTGTGCACTCAAATCTTTTGCTGTATTTAGTTTATTTTGGCATCCGGATGATGATTCTACCATGAAATTGCTTGGGCACCTGTTAATTTTTAAGATTTTGACACATTCAGCTCAAATGTACACAATTGCTGATTATGGCTGTCAAATCTAAACCAAACGTTGTGCACTCAAATCTTTTGCTGTATTTAGTTTATTTTGGCATCCGGATGATGATTCTAGCATGAAATTGCTTGGGCACCTGTTAATTTTTAAGATTTTGACACATTCAGCTCAAATGTACAATCATGCGCTACAAACGCATTTAAAGCAATAAAAAGGTGATTATGGCTGTCAAACCTAAACCAAACGTGCACTCAAATCTTTTGCTGTATTTAGTTTATTTTGGCATCCGGATGATGATTCTAGCATGAAATTGCTTGGGCACCTGTTAATTTTTAAGATTTTGACACATTCAGCTCAAATGTACAGAATTGTTGATTATGGCTGTCAAATCTAAACCAAACGTTGTGCACTAAAATCTTTTGCTGTATTTTGTTTATTTTGGCATCCGGATGATGATTCTAGCATGAAATTGCTTGGGCACCTGTTAATTTTTAAGATTTTGACACATTCAGCTCAAATGTACAATCATGCGCTAAAAACGCATTTAAAGCAATAAAAAGTTGATTATGGCTGTCAAATCTAAACCAAACGTTGTGCACTCAAATCTTTTGCTGTATTTAGTTTATTTTGGCATCCGGATGATGATTCTAGCATGAAATTGCTTGGGCACCTGTTAATTTTTAAGATTTTGACACATTCAGCTCAAATGTACAATCATGCGCTAAAAACGCATTTAAAGCAATAAAAAGGTGATTATGGCTGTCAAACCTAAACCAAACGTTGTGCACTCAAATCTTTTGCTGTATTTAGTTTATTTTGGCATCCGGATGATGATTCTAGCATGAAATTGCTTGGGCACCTGTTAATTTTTAAGATTTTGACACATTCAGCTCAAATGTACAATCATGCGCTAAAAACGCATTTAAAGCAATAAAAAGGTGATTATGGCTGTCAAACCTAAACCAAACGTTGTGCACTCAAATCTTTTGCTGTATTTAGTTTATTTTGGCATCCGGATGATGATTCTAGCATGAAATTGCTTGGGCACCTGTTAATTTTTAAGATTTTGACACATTCAGCTCAAATGTACACAATTGCTGATTATGGCTGTCAAATCTAAACCAAACGTTGTGCACTCAAATCTTTTGCTGTATTTAGTTTATTTTGGCATCCGGATGATGATTCTTGCATGAAATTGCTTGGGCACCTGTTAATTTTTAAGATTTTGACACATTCAGCTCAAATGTACAATCATGCGCTAAAAACGCATTTAAAGCAATAAAAAGGTGATTATGGCTGTCAAACCTAAACCAAACGTTGTGCACTCAAATCTTTTGCTGTATTTAGTTTATTTTGGCATCCGGATGATGATTCTACCATGAAATTGCTTGGGCACCTGTTAATTTTTAAGATTTTGACACATTCAGCTCAAATGTACACAATTGCTGATTATGGCTGTCAAATCTAAACCAAACGTTGTGCACTCAAATCTTTTGCTGTATTTAGTTTATTTTGGCATCCGGATGATGATTCTAGCATGAAATTGCTTGGGCACCTGTTAATTTTTAAGATTTTGACACATTCAGCTCAAATGTACAATCATGCGCTACAAACGCATTTAAAGCAATAAAAAGGTGATTATGGCTGTCAAACCTAAACCAAACGTGCACTCAAATCTTTTGCTGTATTTAGTTTATTTTGGCATCCGGATGATGATTCTAGCATGAAATTGCTTGGGCACCTGTTAATTTTTAAGATTTTGACACATTCAGCTCAAATGTACAGAATTGTTGATTATGGCTGTCAAATCTAAACCAAACGTTGTGCACTAAAATCTTTTGCTGTATTTTGTTTATTTTGGCATCCGGATGATGATTCTAGCATGAAATTGCTTGGGCACCTGTTAATTTTTAAGATTTTGACACATTCAGCTCAAATGTACAATCATGCGCTAAAAACGCATTTAAAGCAATAAAAAGTTGATTATGGCTGTCAAATCTAAACCAAACGTTGTGCACTCAAATCTTTTGCTGTATTTAGTTTATTTTGGCATCCGGATGATGATTCTAGCATGAAATTGCTTGGGCACCTGTTAATTTTTAAGATTTTGACACATTCAGCTCAAATGTACAATCATGCGCTAAAAACGCATTTAAAGCAATAAAAAGGTGATTATGGCTGTCAAACCTAAACCAAACGTTGTGCACTCAAATCTTTTGCTGTATTTAGTTTATTTTGGCATCCGGATGATGATTCTAGCATGAAATTGCTTGGGCACCTGTTAATTTTTAAGATTTTGACACATTCAGCTCAAATGTACACAATTGCTGATTATGGCTGTCAAATCTAAACCAAACGTTGTGCACTCAAATCTTTTGCTGTATTTAGTTTATTTTGGCATCCGGATGATGATTCTAGCATGAAATTGCTTGGGCACCTGTTAATTTTTAAGATTTTGACACATTCAGCTCAAATGTACAATCATGCGCTACAAACGCATTTAAAGCAATAAAAAGGTGATTATGGCTGTCAAACCTAAACCAAACGTTGTGCACTCAAATCTTTTGCTGTATTTAGTTTATTTTGGCATCCGGATGATGATTCTAGCATGAAATTGCTTGGGCACCTGTTAATTTTTAAGATTTTGACACATTCAGCTCAAATGTACAATCATGCGCTACAAACGCATTTAAAGCAATAAAAAGGTGATTATGGCTGTCAAACCTAAACCAAACGTGCACTCAAATCTTTTGCTGTATTTAGTTTATTTTGGCATCCGGATGATGATTCTAGCATGAAATTGCTTGGGCACCTGTTAATTTTTAAGATTTTGACACATTCAGCTCAAATGTACAGAATTGTTGATTATGGCTGTCAAATCTAAACCAAACGTTGTGCACTAAAATCTTTTGCTGTATTTTGTTTATTTTGGCATCCGGATGATGATTCTAGCATGAAATTGCTTGGGCACCTGTTAATTTTTAAGATTTTGACACATTCAGCTCAAATGTACAATCATGCGCTAAAAACGCATTTAAAGCAATAAAAAGTTGATTATGGCTGTCAAATCTAAACCAAACGTTGTGCACTCAAATCTTTTGCTGTATTTAGTTTATTTTGGCATCCGGATGATGATTCTAGCATGAAATTGCTTGGGCACCTGTTAATTTTTAAGATTTTGACACATTCAGCTCAAATGTACAATCATGCGCTAAAAACGCATTTAAAGCAATAAAAAGGTGATTATGGCTGTCAAACCTAAACCAAACGTTGTGCACTCAAATCTTTTGCTGTATTTAGTTTATTTTGGCATCCGGATGATGATTCTAGCATGAAATTGCTTGGGCACCTGTTAATTTTTAAGATTTTGACACATTCAGCTCAAATGTACACAATTGCTGATTATGGCTGTCAAATCTAAACCAAACGTTGTGCACTCAAATCTTTTGCTGTATTTAGTTTATTTTGGCATCCGGATGATGATTCTAGCATGAAATTGCTTGGGCACCTGTTAATTTTTAAGATTTTGACACATTCAGCTCAAATGTACAATCATGCGCTACAAACGCATTTAAAGCAATAAAAAGGTGATTATGGCTGTCAAACCTAAACCAAACGTTGTGCACTCAAATCTTTTGCTGTATTTAGTTTATTTTGGCATCCGGATGATGATTCTAGCATGAAATTGCTTGGGCACCTGTTAATTTTTAAGATTTTGACACATTCAGCTCAAATGTACACAATTGCTGATTATGGCTGTCAAATCTAAACCAAACGTTGTGCACTCAAATCTTTTGCTGTATTTAGTTTATTTTGGCATCCGGATGATGATTCTAGCATGAAATTGCTTGGGCACCTGTTAATTTTTAAGATTTTGACACATTCAGCTCAAATGTACAATCATGCGCTACAAACGCATTTAAAGCAATAAAAAGGTGATTATGGCTGTCAAACCTAAACCAAACGTGCACTCAAATCTTTTGCTGTATTTAGTTTATTTTGGCATCCGGATGATGATTCTAGCATGAAATTGCTTGGGCACCTGTTAATTTTTAAGATTTTGACACATTCAGCTCAAATGTACAGAATTGTTGATTATGGCTGTCAAATCTAAACCAAACGTTGTGCACTAAAATCTTTTGCTGTATTTTGTTTATTTTGGCATCCGGATGATGATTCTAGCATGAAATTGCTTGGGCACCTGTTAATTTTTAAGATTTTGACACATTCAGCTCAAATGTACAATCATGCGCTAAAAACGCATTTAAAGCAATAAAAAGTTGATTATGGCTGTCAAATCTAAACCAAACGTTGTGCACTCAAATCTTTTGCTGTATTTAGTTTATTTTGGCATCCGGATGATGATTCTAGCATGAAATTGCTTGGGCACCTGTTAATTTTTAAGATTTTGACACATTCAGCTCAAATGTACAATCATGCGCTAAAAACGCATTTAAAGCAATAAAAAGGTGATTATGGCTGTCAAACCTAAACCAAACGTTGTGCACTCAAATCTTTTGCTGTATTTAGTTTATTTTGGCATCCGGATGATGATTCTAGCATGAAATTGCTTGGGCACCTGTTAATTTTTAAGATTTTGACACATTCAGCTCAAATGTACAATCATGCGCTAAAAACGCATTTAAAGCAATAAAAAGGTGATTATGGCTGTCAAACCTAAACCAAACGTTGTGCACTCAAATCTTTTGCTGTATTTAGTTTATTTTGGCATCCGGATGATGATTCTAGCATGAAATTGCTTGGGCACCTGTTAATTTTTAAGATTTTGACACATTCAGCTCAAATGTACACAATTGCTGATTATGGCTGTCAAATCTAAACCAAACGTTGTGCACTCAAATCTTTTGCTGTATTTAGTTTATTTTGGCATCCGGATGATGATTCTTGCATGAAATTGCTTGGGCACCTGTTAATTTTTAAGATTTTGACACATTCAGCTCAAATGTACAATCATGCGCTAAAAACGCATTTAAAGCAATAAAAAGGTGATTATGGCTGTCAAACCTAAACCAAACGTTGTGCACTCAAATCTTTTGCTGTATTTAGTTTATTTTGGCATCCGGATGATGATTCTACCATGAAATTGCTTGGGCACCTGTTAATTTTTAAGATTTTGACACATTCAGCTCAAATGTACACAATTGCTGATTATGGCTGTCAAATCTAAACCAAACGTTGTGCACTCAAATCTTTTGCTGTATTTAGTTTATTTTGGCATCCGGATGATGATTCTAGCATGAAATTGCTTGGGCACCTGTTAATTTTTAAGATTTTGACACATTCAGCTCAAATGTACAATCATGCGCTACAAACGCATTTAAAGCAATAAAAAGGTGATTATGGCTGTCAAACCTAAACCAAACGTGCACTCAAATCTTTTGCTGTATTTAGTTTATTTTGGCATCCGGATGATGATTCTAGCATGAAATTGCTTGGGCACCTGTTAATTTTTAAGATTTTGACACATTCAGCTCAAATGTACAGAATTGTTGATTATGGCTGTCAAATCTAAACCAAACGTTGTGCACTAAAATCTTTTGCTGTATTTTGTTTATTTTGGCATCCGGATGATGATTCTAGCATGAAATTGCTTGGGCACCTGTTAATTTTTAAGATTTTGACACATTCAGCTCAAATGTACAATCATGCGCTAAAAACGCATTTAAAGCAATAAAAAGTTGATTATGGCTGTCAAATCTAAACCAAACGTTGTGCACTCAAATCTTTTGCTGTATTTAGTTTATTTTGGCATCCGGATGATGATTCTAGCATGAAATTGCTTGGGCACCTGTTAATTTTTAAGATTTTGACACATTCACCTCAAATGTACAATCATGCGCTAAAAACGCATTTAAAGCAATAAAAAGGTGATTATGGCTGTCAAACCTAAACCAAACGTTGTGCACTCAAATCTTTTGCTGTATTTAGTTTATTTTGGCATCCGGATGATGATTCTAGCATGAAATTGCTTGGGCACCTGTTAATTTTTAAGATTTTGACACATTCAGCTCAAATGTACAATCATGCGCTAAAAACGCATTTAAAGCAATAAAAAGGTGATTATGGCTGTCAAACCTAAACCAAACGTTGTGCACTCAAATCTTTTGCTGTATTTAGTTTATTTTGGCATCCGGATGATGATTCTAGCATGAAATTGCTTGGGCACCTGTTAATTTTTAAGATTTTGACACATTCAGCTCAAATGTACACAATTGCTGATTATGGCTGTCAAATCTAAACCAAACGTTGTGCACTCAAATCTTTTGCTGTATTTAGTTTATTTTGGCATCCGGATGATGATTCTTGCATGAAATTGCTTGGGCACCTGTTAATTTTTAAGATTTTGACACATTCAGCTCAAATGTACAATCATGCGCTAAAAACGCATTTAAAGCAATAAAAAGGTGATTATGGCTGTCAAACCTAAACCAAACGTTGTGCACTCAAATCTTTTGCTGTATTTAGTTTATTTTGGCATCCGGATGATGATTCTAGCATGAAATTGCTTGGGCACCTGTTAATTTTTAAGATTTTGACACATTCAGCTCAAATGTACACAATTGCTGATTATGGCTGTCAAATCTAAACCAAACGTTGTGCACTCAAATCTTTTGCTGTATTTAGTTTATTTTGGCATCCGGATGATGATTCTAGCATGAAATTGCTTGGGCACCTGTTAATTTTTAAGATTTTGACACATTCAGCTCAAATGTACAATCATGCGCTACAAACGCATTTAAAGCAATAAAAAGGTGATTATGGCTGTCAAACCTAAACCAAACGTGCACTCAAATCTTTTGCTGTATTTAGTTTATTTTGGCATCCGGATGATGATTCTAGCATGAAATTGCTTGGGCACCTGTTAATTTTTAAGATTTTGACACATTCAGCTCAAATGTACAGAATTGTTGATTATGGCTGTCAAATCTAAACCAAACGTTGTGCACTAAAATCTTTTGCTGTATTTTGTTTATTTTGGCATCCGGATGATGATTCTAGCATGAAATTGCTTGGGCACCTGTTAATTTTTAAGATTTTGACACATTCAGCTCAAATGTACAATCATGCGCTAAAAACGCATTTAAAGCAATAAAAAGTTGATTATGGCTGTCAAATCTAAACCAAACGTTGTGCACTCAAATCTTTTGCTGTATTTAGTTTATTTTGGCATCCGGATGATGATTCTAGCATGAAATTGCTTGGGCACCTGTTAATTTTTAAGATTTTGACACATTCAGCTCAAATGTACAATCATGCGCTAAAAACGCATTTAAAGCAATAAAAAGGTGATTATGGCTGTCAAACCTAAACCAAACGTTGTGCACTCAAATCTTTTGCTGTATTTAGTTTATTTTGGCATCCGGATGATGATTCTAGCATGAAATTGCTTGGGCACCTGTTAATTTTTAAGATTTTGACACATTCAGCTCAAATGTACAATCATGCGCTAAAAACGCATTTAAAGCAATAAAAAGGTGATTATGGCTGTCAAACCTAAACCAAACGTTGTGCACTCAAATCTTTTGCTGTATTTAGTTTATTTTGGCATCCGGATGATGATTCTAGCATGAAATTGCTTGGGCACCTGTTAATTTTTAAGATTTTGACACATTCAGCTCAAATGTACACAATTGCTGATTATGGCTGTCAAATCTAAACCAAACGTTGTGCACTCAAATCTTTTGCTGTATTTAGTTTATTTTGGCATCCGGATGATGATTCTAGCATGAAATTGCTTGGGCACCTGTTAATTTTTAAGATTTTGACACATTCAGCTCAAATGTACAATCATGCGCTAAAAACGCATTTAAAGCAATAAAAAGGTGATTATGGCTGTCAAACCTAAACCAAACGTTGTGCACTCAAATCTTTTGCTGTATTTAGTTTATTTTGGCATCCGGATGATGATTCTACCATGAAATTGCTTGGGCACCTGTTAATTTTTAAGATTTTGACACATTCAGCTCAAATGTACACAATTGCTGATTATGGCTGTCAAATCTAAACCAAACGTTGTGCACTCAAATCTTTTGCTGTATTTAGTTTATTTTGGCATCCGGATGATGATTCTAGCATGAAATTGCTTGGGCACCTGTTAATTTTTAAGATTTTGACACATTCAGCTCAAATGTACAATCATGCGCTACAAACGCATTTAAAGCAATAAAAAGGTGATTATGGCTGTCAAACCTAAACCAAACGTGCACTCAAATCTTTTGCTGTATTTAGTTTATTTTGGCATCCGGATGATGATTCTAGCATGAAATTGCTTGGGCACCTGTTAATTTTTAAGATTTTGACACATTCAGCTCAAATGTACAGAATTGTTGATTATGGCTGTCAAATCTAAACCAAACGTTGTGCACTAAAATCTTTTGCTGTATTTTGTTTATTTTGGCATCCGGATGATGATTCTAGCATGAAATTGCTTGGGCACCTGTTAATTTTTAAGATTTTGACACATTCAGCTCAAATGTACAATCATGCGCTAAAAACGCATTTAAAGCAATAAAAAGTTGATTATGGCTGTCAAATCTAAACCAAACGTTGTGCACTCAAATCTTTTGCTGTATTTAGTTTATTTTGGCATCCGGATGATGATTCTAGCATGAAATTGCTTGGGCACCTGTTAATTTTTAAGATTTTGACACATTCAGCTCAAATGTACAATCATGCGCTAAAAACGCATTTAAAGCAATAAAAAGGTGATTATGGCTGTCAAACCTAAACCAAACGTTGTGCACTCAAATCTTTTGCTGTATTTAGTTTATTTTGGCATCCGGATGATGATTCTAGCATGAAATTGCTTGGGCACCTGTTAATTTTTAAGATTTTGACACATTCAGCTCAAATGTACACAATTGCTGATTATGGCTGTCAAATCTAAACCAAACGTTGTGCACTCAAATCTTTTGCTGTATTTAGTTTATTTTGGCATCCGGATGATGATTCTAGCATGAAATTGCTTGGGCACCTGTTAATTTTTAAGATTTTGACACATTCAGCTCAAATGTACAATCATGCGCTACAAACGCATTTAAAGCAATAAAAAGGTGATTATGGCTGTCAAACCTAAACCAAACGTTGTGCACTCAAATCTTTTGCTGTATTTAGTTTATTTTGGCATCCGGATGATGATTCTAGCATGAAATTGCTTGGGCACCTGTTAATTTTTAAGATTTTGACACATTCAGCTCAAATGTACACAATTGCTGATTATGGCTGTCAAATCTAAACCAAACGTTGTGCACTCAAATCTTTTGCTGTATTTAGTTTATTTTGGCATCCGGATGATGATTCTAGCATGAAATTGCTTGGGCACCTGTTAATTTTTAAGATTTTGACACATTCAGCTCAAATGTACAATCATGCGCTACAAACGCATTTAAAGCAATAAAAAGGTGATTATGGCTGTCAAACCTAAACCAAACGTGCACTCAAATCTTTTGCTGTATTTAGTTTATTTTGGCATCCGGATGATGATTCTAGCATGAAATTGCTTGGGCACCTGTTAATTTTTAAGATTTTGACACATTCAGCTCAAATGTACAGAATTGTTGATTATGGCTGTCAAATCTAAACCAAACGTTGTGCACTAAAATCTTTTGCTGTATTTTGTTTATTTTGGCATCCGGATGATGATTCTAGCATGAAATTGCTTGGGCACCTGTTAATTTTTAAGATTTTGACACATTCAGCTCAAATGTACAATCATGCGCTAAAAACGCATTTAAAGCAATAAAAAGTTGATTATGGCTGTCAAATCTAAACCAAACGTTGTGCACTCAAATCTTTTGCTGTATTTAGTTTATTTTGGCATCCGGATGATGATTCTAGCATGAAATTGCTTGGGCACCTGTTAATTTTTAAGATTTTGACACATTCAGCTCAAATGTACAATCATGCGCTAAAAACGCATTTAAAGCAATAAAAAGGTGATTATGGCTGTCAAACCTAAACCAAACGTTGTGCACTCAAATCTTTTGCTGTATTTAGTTTATTTTGGCATCCGGATGATGATTCTAGCATGAAATTGCTTGGGCACCTGTTAATTTTTAAGATTTTGACACATTCAGCTCAAATGTACAATCATGCGCTAAAAACGCATTTAAAGCAATAAAAAGGTGATTATGGCTGTCAAACCTAAACCAAACGTTGTGCACTCAAATCTTTTGCTGTATTTAGTTTATTTTGGCATCCGGATGATGATTCTAGCATGAAATTGCTTGGGCACCTGTTAATTTTTAAGATTTTGACACATTCAGCTCAAATGTACACAATTGCTGATTATGGCTGTCAAATCTAAACCAAACGTTGTGCACTCAAATCTTTTGCTGTATTTAGTTTATTTTGGCATCCGGATGATGATTCTTGCATGAAATTGCTTGGGCACCTGTTAATTTTTAAGATTTTGACACATTCAGCTCAAATGTACAATCATGCGCTAAAAACGCATTTAAAGCAATAAAAAGGTGATTATGGCTGTCAAACCTAAACCAAACGTTGTGCACTCAAATCTTTTGCTGTATTTAGTTTATTTTGGCATCCGGATGATGATTCTACCATGAAATTGCTTGGGCACCTGTTAATTTTTAAGATTTTGACACATTCAGCTCAAATGTACACAATTGCTGATTATGGCTGTCAAATCTAAACCAAACGTTGTGCACTCAAATCTTTTGCTGTATTTAGTTTATTTTGGCATCCGGATGATGATTCTAGCATGAAATTGCTTGGGCACCTGTTAATTTTTAAGATTTTGACACATTCAGCTCAAATGTACAATCATGCGCTACAAACGCATTTAAAGCAATAAAAAGGTGATTATGGCTGTCAAACCTAAACCAAACGTGCACTCAAATCTTTTGCTGTATTTAGTTTATTTTGGCATCCGGATGATGATTCTAGCATGAAATTGCTTGGGCACCTGTTAATTTTTAAGATTTTGACACATTCAGCTCAAATGTACAGAATTGTTGATTATGGCTGTCAAATCTAAACCAAACGTTGTGCACTAAAATCTTTTGCTGTATTTTGTTTATTTTGGCATCCGGATGATGATTCTAGCATGAAATTGCTTGGGCACCTGTTAATTTTTAAGATTTTGACACATTCAGCTCAAATGTACAATCATGCGCTAAAAACGCATTTAAAGCAATAAAAAGTTGATTATGGCTGTCAAATCTAAACCAAACGTTGTGCACTCAAATCTTTTGCTGTATTTAGTTTATTTTGGCATCCGGATGATGATTCTAGCATGAAATTGCTTGGGCACCTGTTAATTTTTAAGATTTTGACACATTCACCTCAAATGTACAATCATGCGCTAAAAACGCATTTAAAGCAATAAAAAGGTGATTATGGCTGTCAAACCTAAACCAAACGTTGTGCACTCAAATCTTTTGCTGTATTTAGTTTATTTTGGCATCCGGATGATGATTCTAGCATGAAATTGCTTGGGCACCTGTTAATTTTTAAGATTTTGACACATTCAGCTCAAATGTACAATCATGCGCTAAAAACGCATTTAAAGCAATAAAAAGGTGATTATGGCTGTCAAACCTAAACCAAACGTTGTGCACTCAAATCTTTTGCTGTATTTAGTTTATTTTGGCATCCGGATGATGATTCTAGCATGAAATTGCTTGGGCACCTGTTAATTTTTAAGATTTTGACACATTCAGCTCAAATGTACACAATTGCTGATTATGGCTGTCAAATCTAAACCAAACGTTGTGCACTCAAATCTTTTGCTGTATTTAGTTTATTTTGGCATCCGGATGATGATTCTTGCATGAAATTGCTTGGGCACCTGTTAATTTTTAAGATTTTGACACATTCAGCTCAAATGTACAATCATGCGCTAAAAACGCATTTAAAGCAATAAAAAGGTGATTATGGCTGTCAAACCTAAACCAAACGTTGTGCACTCAAATCTTTTGCTGTATTTAGTTTATTTTGGCATCCGGATGATGATTCTAGCATGAAATTGCTTGGGCACCTGTTAATTTTTAAGATTTTGACACATTCAGCTCAAATGTACACAATTGCTGATTATGGCTGTCAAATCTAAACCAAACGTTGTGCACTCAAATCTTTTGCTGTATTTAGTTTATTTTGGCATCCGGATGATGATTCTAGCATGAAATTGCTTGGGCACCTGTTAATTTTTAAGATTTTGACACATTCAGCTCAAATGTACAATCATGCGCTACAAACGCATTTAAAGCAATAAAAAGGTGATTATGGCTGTCAAACCTAAACCAAACGTGCACTCAAATCTTTTGCTGTATTTAGTTTATTTTGGCATCCGGATGATGATTCTAGCATGAAATTGCTTGGGCACCTGTTAATTTTTAAGATTTTGACACATTCAGCTCAAATGTACAGAATTGTTGATTATGGCTGTCAAATCTAAACCAAACGTTGTGCACTAAAATCTTTTGCTGTATTTTGTTTATTTTGGCATCCGGATGATGATTCTAGCATGAAATTGCTTGGGCACCTGTTAATTTTTAAGATTTTGACACATTCAGCTCAAATGTACAATCATGCGCTAAAAACGCATTTAAAGCAATAAAAAGTTGATTATGGCTGTCAAATCTAAACCAAACGTTGTGCACTCAAATCTTTTGCTGTATTTAGTTTATTTTGGCATCCGGATGATGATTCTAGCATGAAATTGCTTGGGCACCTGTTAATTTTTAAGATTTTGACACATTCAGCTCAAATGTACAATCATGCGCTAAAAACGCATTTAAAGCAATAAAAAGGTGATTATGGCTGTCAAACCTAAACCAAACGTTGTGCACTCAAATCTTTTGCTGTATTTAGTTTATTTTGGCATCCGGATGATGATTCTAGCATGAAATTGCTTGGGCACCTGTTAATTTTTAAGATTTTGACACATTCAGCTCAAATGTACAATCATGCGCTAAAAACGCATTTAAAGCAATAAAAAGGTGATTATGGCTGTCAAACCTAAACCAAACGTTGTGCACTCAAATCTTTTGCTGTATTTAGTTTATTTTGGCATCCGGATGATGATTCTAGCATGAAATTGCTTGGGCACCTGTTAATTTTTAAGATTTTGACACATTCAGCTCAAATGTACACAATTGCTGATTATGGCTGTCAAATCTAAACCAAACGTTGTGCACTCAAATCTTTTGCTGTATTTAGTTTATTTTGGCATCCGGATGATGATTCTAGCATGAAATTGCTTGGGCACCTGTTAATTTTTAAGATTTTGACACATTCAGCTCAAATGTACAATCATGCGCTAAAAACGCATTTAAAGCAATAAAAAGGTGATTATGGCTGTCAAACCTAAACCAAACGTTGTGCACTCAAATCTTTTGCTGTATTTAGTTTATTTTGGCATCCGGATGATGATTCTACCATGAAATTGCTTGGGCACCTGTTAATTTTTAAGATTTTGACACATTCAGCTCAAATGTACACAATTGCTGATTATGGCTGTCAAATCTAAACCAAACGTTGTGCACTCAAATCTTTTGCTGTATTTAGTTTATTTTGGCATCCGGATGATGATTCTAGCATGAAATTGCTTGGGCACCTGTTAATTTTTAAGATTTTGACACATTCAGCTCAAATGTACAATCATGCGCTAAAAACCAATTTAAAGCAATAAAAAGGTGATTATGGCTGTCAAACCTAAACCAAACGTTGTGCACTCAAATCTTTTCCTGTATTTAGTTTATTTTGGCATCCGGATGATGATTCTAGCATGAAATTGCTTGGGCACCTGTTAATTTTTAAGATTTTGACACATTCACCTCAAATGTACAATCATGCGCTAAAAACGCATTTAAAGCAATAAAAAGGTGATTATGGCTGTCAAACCTAAACCAAACGTTGTGCACTCAAATCTTTTGCTGTATTTAGTTTATTTTGGCATCCGGATGATGATTCTAGCATGAAATTGCTTGGGCACCTGTTAATTTTTAAGATTTTGACACATTCAGCTCAATTGTACACAATTGCTGATTATGGCTGTCAAATCTAAACCAAACGTTGTGCACTCAAATCTTTTGCTGTATTTAGTTTATTTTGGCATCCGGATGATGATTCTTGCATGAAATTGCTTGGGCACCTGTTAATTTTTAAGATTTTGACACATTCAGCTCAAATGTACAATCATGCGCTAAAAACGCATTTAAAGCAATAAAAAGGTGATTATGGCTGTCAAACCTAAACCAAACGTTGTGCACTCAAATCTTTTGCTGTATTTAGTTTATTTTGGCATCCGGATGATGATTCTACCATGAAATTGCTTGGGCACCTGTTAATTTTTAAGATTTTGACACATTCAGCTCAAATGTACACAATTGCTGATTATGGCTGTCAAATCTAAACCAAACGTTGTGCACTCAAATCTTTTGCTGTATTTAGTTTATTTTGGCATCCGGATGATGATTCTAGCATGAAATTGCTTGGGCACCTGTTAATTTTTAAGATTTTGACACATTCAGCTCAAATGTACAATCATGCGCTACAAACGCATTTAAAGCAATAAAAAGGTGATTATGGCTGTCAAACCTAAACCAAACGTGCACTCAAATCTTTTGCTGTATTTAGTTTATTTTGGCATCCGGATGATGATTCTAGCATGAAATTGCTTGGGCACCTGTTAATTTTTAAGATTTTGACACATTCAGCTCAAATGTACAGAATTGTTGATTATGGCTGTCAAATCTAAACCAAACGTTGTGCACTAAAATCTTTTGCTGTATTTTGTTTATTTTGGCATCCGGATGATGATTCTAGCATGAAATTGCTTGGGCACCTGTTAATTTTTAAGATTTTGACACATTCAGCTCAAATGTACAATCATGCGCTAAAAACGCATTTAAAGCAATAAAAAGGTGATTATGGCTGTCAAACCTAAACCAAACGTTGTGCACTCAAATCTTTTGCTGTATTTAGTTTATTTTGGCATCCGGATGATGATTCTAGCATGAAATTGCTTGGGCACCTGTTAATTTTTAAGATTTTGACACATTCAGCTCAAATGTACAATCATGCGCTAAAAACGCATTTAAAGCAATAAAAAGGTGATTATGGCTGTCAAACCTAAACCAAACGTTGTGCACTCAAATCTTTTGCTGTATTTAGTTTATTTTGGCATCCGGATGATGATTCTAGCATGAAATTGCTTGGGCACCTGTTAATTTTTAAGATTTTGACACATTCAGCTCAAATGTACAGAATTGTTGATTATGGCTGTCAAATCTAAACCAAACGTTGTGCACTAAAATCTTTTGCTGTATTTTGTTTATTTTGGCATCCGGATGATGATTCTAGCATGAAATTGCTTGGGCACCTGTTAATTTTTAAGATTTTGACACATTCAGCTCAAATGTACAATCATGCGCTAAAAACGCATTTAAAGCAATAAAAAGTTGATTATGGCTGTCAAATCTAAACCAAACGTTGTGCACTCAAATCTTTTGCTGTATTTAGTTTATTTTGGCATCCGGATGATGATTCTAGCATGAAATTGCTTGGGCACCTGTTAACTTTTAAGATTTTGACACATTCAGCTCAAATGTACAATCATGCGCTAAAAACGCATTTAAAGCAATAAAAAGGTGATTATGGCTGTCAAACCTAAACCAAACGTTGTGCACTCAAATCTTTTGCTGTATTTAGTTTATTTTGGCATCCGGATGATGATTCTAGCATGAAATTGCTTGGGCACCTGTTAATTTTTAAGATTTTGACACATTCAGCTCAAATGTACAATCATGCGCTAAAAACGCATTTAAAGCAATAAAAAGGTGATTATGGCTGTCAAACCTAAACCAAACGTTGTGCACTCAAATCTTTTGCTGTATTTAGTTTATTTTGGCATCCGGATGATGATTCTAGCATGAAATTGCTTGGGCACCTGTTAATTTTTAAGATTTTGACACATTCAGCTCAAATGTACAGAATTGTTGATTATGGCTGTCAAATCTAAACCAAACGTTGTGCACTAAAATTTTTTGCTGTATTTTGTTTATTTTGGCATCCGGATGATGATTCTAGCATGAAATTGCTTGGGCACCTGTTAATTTTTAAGATTTTGACACATTCAGCTCAAATGTACAATCATGCGCTAAAAACGCATTTAAAGCAATAAAAAGTTGATTATGGCTGTCAAATCTAAACCAAACGTTGTGCACTCAAATCTTTTGCTGTATTTAGTTTATTTTGGCATCCGGATGATGATTCTAGCATGAAATTGCTTGGGCACCTGTTAATTTTTAAGATTTTGACACATTCAGCTCAAATGTACAATCATGCGCTAAAAACGCATTTAAAGCAATAAAAAGGTGATTATGGCTGTCAAACCTAAACCAAACGTTGTGCACTCAAATCTTTTGCTGTATTTAGTTTATTTTGGCATCCGGATGATGATTCTAGCATGAAATTGCTTGGGCACCTGTTAATTTTTAAGATTTTGACACATTCAGCTCAAATGTACAATCATGCGCTAAAAACGCATTTAAAGCAATAAAAAGGTGATTATGGCTGTCAAACCTAAACCAAACGTTGTGCACTCAAATCTTTTGCTGTATTTAGTTTATTTTGGCATCCGGATGATGATTCTAGCATGAAATTGCTTGGGCACCTGTTAATTTTTAAGATTTTGACACATTCAGCTCAAATGTACAGAATTGTTGATTATGGCTGTCAAATCTAAACCAAACGTTGTGCACTAAAATCTTTTGCTGTATTTTGTTTATTTTGGCATCCGGATGATGATTCTAGCATGAAATTGCTTGGGCACCTGTTAATTTTTAAGATTTTGACACATTCAGCTCAAATGTACACAATTGCTGATTATGGCTGTCAAATCTAAACCAAACGTTGTGCACTCAAATCTTTTGCTGTATTTAGTTTATTTTGGCATCCGGATGATGATTCTAGCATGAAATTGCTTGGGCACCTGTTAATTTTTAAGATTTTGACACATTCAGCTCAAATGTACAATCATGCGCTAAAAACGCATTTAAAGCAATAAAAAGGTGATTATGGCTGTCAAACCTAAACCAAACGTTGTGCACTCAAATCTTTTGCTGTATTTAGTTTATTTTGGCATCCGGATGATGATTCTACCATGAAATTGCTTGGGCACCTGTTAATTTTTAAGATTTTGACACATTCAGCTCAAATGTACACAATTGCTGATTATGGCTGTCAAATCTAAACCAAACGTTGTGCACTCAAATCTTTTGCTGTATTTAGTTTATTTTGGCATCCGGATGATGATTCTAGCATGAAATTGCTTGGGCACCTGTTAATTTTTAAGATTTTGACACATTCAGCTCAAATGTACAATCATGCGCTAAAAACGCATTTAAAGCAATAAAAAGGTGATTATGGCTGTCAAACCTAAACCAAACGTTGTGCACTCAAATCTTTTGCTGTATTTAGTTTATTTTGGCATCCGGATGATGATTCTAGCATGAAATTGCTTGGGCACCTGTTAATTTTTAAGATTTTGACACATTCACCTCAAATGTACAATCATGCGCTAAAAACGCATTTAAAGCAATAAAAAGGTGATTATGGCTGTCAAACCTAAACCAAACGTTGTGCACTCAAATCTTTTGCTGTATTTAGTTTATTTTGGCATCCGGATGATGATTCTAGCATGAAATTGCTTGGGCACCTGTTAATTTTTAAGATTTTGACACATTCAGCTCAATTGTACACAATTGCTGATTATGGCTGTCAAATCTAAACCAAACGTTGTGCACTCAAATCTTTTGCTGTATTTAGTTTATTTTGGCATCCGGATGATGATTCTAGCATGAAATTGCTTGGGCACCTGTTAATTTTTAAGATTTTGACACATTCAGCTCAAATGTACAATCATGCGCTAAAAACGCATTTAAAGCAATAAAAAGGTGATTATGGCTGTCAAACCTAAACCAAACGTTGTGCACTCAAATCTTTTGCTGTATTTAGTTTATTTTGGCATCCGGATGATGATTCTAGCATGAAATTGCTTGGGCACCTGTTAATTTTTAAGATTTTGACACATTCAGCTCAAATGTACACAATTGCTGATTATGGCTGTCAAATCTAAACCAAACGTTGTGCACTCAAATCTTTTGCTGTATTTAGTTTATTTTGGCATCCGGATGATGATTCTAGCATGAAATTGCTTGGGCACCTGTTAATTTTTAAGATTTTGACACATTCAGCTCAAATGTACAATCATGCGCTAAAAACGCATTTAAAGCAATAAAAAGGTGATTATGGCTGTCAAACCTAAACCAAACGTTGTGCACTCAAATCTTTTGCTGTATTTAGTTTATTTTGGCATCCGGATGATGATTCTAGCATGAAATTGCTTGGGCACCTGTTAATTTTTAAGATTTTGACACATTCAGCTCAAATGTACACAATTGCTGATTATGGCTGTCAAATCTAAACCAAACGTTGTGCACTCAAATCTTTTGCTGTATTTAGTTTATTTTGGCATCCGGATGATGATTCTAGCATGAAATTGCTTGGGCACCTGTTAATTTTTAAGATTTTGACACATTCAGCTCAAATGTACAATCATGCGCTACAAACGCATTTAAAGCAATAAAAAGGTGATTATGGCTGTCAAACCTAAACCAAACGTGCACTCAAATCTTTTGCTGTATTTAGTTTATTTTGGCATCCGGATGATGATTCTAGCATGAAATTGCTTGGGCACCTGTTAATTTTTAAGATTTTGACACATTCAGCTCAAATGTACAGAATTGTTGATTATGGCTGTCAAATCTAAACCAAACGTTGTGCACTAAAATCTTTTGCTGTATTTTGTTTATTTTGGCATCCGGATGATGATTCTAGCATGAAATTGCTTGGGCACCTGTTAATTTTTAAGATTTTGACACATTCAGCTCAAATGTACAATCATGCGCTAAAAACGCATTTAAAGCAATAAAAAGTTGATTATGGCTGTCAAATCTAAACCAAACGTTGTGCACTCAAATCTTTTGCTGTATTTAGTTTATTTTGGCATCCGGATGATGATTCTAGCATGAAATTGCTTGGGCACCTGTTAATTTTTAAGATTTTGACACATTCAGCTCAAATGTACAATCATGCGCTAAAAACGCATTTAAAGCAATAAAAAGGTGATTATGGCTGTCAAACCTAAACCAAACGTTGTGCACTCAAATCTTTTGCTGTATTTAGTTTATTTTGGCATCCGGATGATGATTCTAGCATGAAATTGCTTGGGCACCTGTTAATTTTTAAGATTTTGACACATTCAGCTCAAATGTACAATCATGCGCTAAAAACGCATTTAAAGCAATAAAAAGGTGATTATGGCTGTCAAACCTAAACCAAACGTTGTGCACTCAAATCTTTTGCTGTATTTAGTTTATTTTGGCATCCGGATGATGATTCTAGCATGAAATTGCTTGGGCACCTGTTAATTTTTAAGATTTTGACACATTCAGCTCAAATGTACACAATTGCTGATTATGGCTGTCAAATCTAAACCAAACGTTGTGCACTCAAATCTTTTGCTGTATTTAGTTTATTTTGGCATCCGGATGATGATTCTAGCATGAAATTGCTTGGGCACCTGTTAATTTTTAAGATTTTGACACATTCAGCTCAAATGTACAATCATGCGCTAAAAACGCATTTAAAGCAATAAAAAGGTGATTATGGCTGTCAAACCTAAACCAAACGTTGTGCACTCAAATCTTTTGCTGTATTTAGTTTATTTTGGCATCCGGATGATGATTCTACCATGAAATTGCTTGGGCACCTGTTAATTTTTAAGATTTTGACACATTCAGCTCAAATGTACACAATTGCTGATTATGGCTGTCAAATCTAAACCAAACGTTGTGCACTCAAATCTTTTGCTGTATTTAGTTTATTTTGGCATCCGGATGATGATTCTAGCATGAAATTGCTTGGGCACCTGTTAATTTTTAAGATTTTGACACATTCAGCTCAAATGTACAATCATGCGCTAAAAACCCATTTAAAGCAATAAAAAGGTGATTATGGCTGTCAAACCTAAACCAAACGTTGTGCACTCAAATCTTTTGCTGTATTTAGTTTATTTTGGCATCCGGATGATGATTCTAGCATGAAATTGCTTGGGCACCTGTTAATTTTTAAGATTTTGACACATTCACCTCAAATGTACAATCATGCGCTAAAAACGCATTTAAAGCAATAAAAAGGTGATTATGGCTGTCAAACCTAAACCAAACGTTGTGCACTCAAATCTTTTGCTGTATTTAGTTTATTTTGGCATCCGGATGATGATTCTAGCATGAAATTGCTTGGGCACCTGTTAATTTTTAAGATTTTGACACATTCAGCTCAATTGTACACAATTGCTGATTATGGCTGTCAAATCTAAACCAAACGTTGTGCACTCAAATCTTTTGCTGTATTTAGTTTATTTTGGCATCCGGATGATGATTCTTGCATGAAATTGCTTGGGCACCTGTTAATTTTTAAGATTTTGACACATTCAGCTCAAATGTACAATCATGCGCTAAAAACGCATTTAAAGCAATAAAAAGGTGATTATGGCTGTCAAACCTAAACCAAACGTTGTGCACTCAAATCTTTTGCTGTATTTAGTTTATTTTGGCATCCGGATGATGATTCTACCATGAAATTGCTTGGGCACCTGTTAATTTTTAAGATTTTGACACATTCAGCTCAAATGTACACAATTGCTGATTATGGCTGTCAAATCTAAACCAAACGTTGTGCACTCAAATCTTTTGCTGTATTTAGTTTATTTTGGCATCCGGATGATGATTCTAGCATGAAATTGCTTGGGCACCTGTTAATTTTTAAGATTTTGACACATTCAGCTCAAATGTACAATCATGCGCTACAAACGCATTTAAAGCAATAAAAAGGTGATTATGGCTGTCAAACCTAAACCAAACGTGCACTCAAATCTTTTGCTGTATTTAGTTTATTTTGGCATCCGGATGATGATTCTAGCATGAAATTGCTTGGGCACCTGTTAATTTTTAAGATTTTGACACATTCAGCTCAAATGTACAGAATTGTTGATTATGGCTGTCAAATCTAAACCAAACGTTGTGCACTAAAATCTTTTGCTGTATTTTGTTTATTTTGGCATCCGGATGATGATTCTAGCATGAAATTGCTTGGGCACCTGTTAATTTTTAAGATTTTGACACATTCAGCTCAAATGTACAATCATGCGCTAAAAACGCATTTAAAGCAATAAAAAGTTGATTATGGCTGTCAAATCTAAACCAAACGTTGTGCACTCAAATCTTTTGCTGTATTTAGTTTATTTTGGCATCCGGATGATGATTCTAGCATGAAATTGCTTGGGCACCTGTTAATTTTTAAGATTTTGACACATTCAGCTCAAATGTACAATCATGCGCTAAAAACGCATTTAAAGCAATAAAAAGGTGATTATGGCTGTCAAACCTAAACCAAACGTTGTGCACTCAAATCTTTTGCTGTATTTAGTTTATTTTGGCATCCGGATGATGATTCTAGCATGAAATTGCTTGGGCACCTGTTAATTTTTAAGATTTTGACACATTCAGCTCAAATGTACAATCATGCGCTAAAAACGCATTTAAAGCAATAAAAAGGTGATTATGGCTGTCAAACCTAAACCAAACGTTGTGCACTCAAATCTTTTGCTGTATTTAGTTTATTTTGGCATCCGGATGATGATTCTAGCATGAAATTGCTTGGGCACCTGTTAATTTTTAAGATTTTGACACATTCAGCTCAAATGTACAGAATTGTTGATTATGGCTGTCAAATCTAAACCAAACGTTGTGCACTAAAATCTTTTGCTGTATTTTGTTTATTTTGGCATCCGGATGATGATTCTAGCATGAAATTGCTTGGGCACCTGTTAATTTTTAAGATTTTGACACATTCAGCTCAAATGTACAATCATGCGCTAAAAACGCATTTAAAGCAATAAAAAGTTGATTATGGCTGTCAAATCTAAACCAAACGTTGTGCACTCAAATCTTTTGCTGTATTTAGTTTATTTTGGCATCCGGATGATGATTCTAGCATGAAATTGCTTGGGCACCTGTTAATTTTTAAGATTTTGACACATTCAGCTCAAATGTACAATCATGCGCTAAAAACGCATTTAAAGCAATAAAAAGGTGATTATGGCTGTCAAACCTAAACCAAACGTTGTGCACTCAAATCTTTTGCTGTATTTAGTTTATTTTGGCATCCGGATGATGATTCTAGCATGAAATTGCTTGGGCACCTGTTAATTTTTAAGATTTTGACACATTCAGCTCAAATGTACAATCATGCGCTAAAAACGCATTTAAAGCAATAAAAAGGTGATTATGGCTGTCAAACCTAAACCAAACGTTGTGCACTCAAATCTTTTGCTGTATTTAGTTTATTTTGGCATCCGGATGATGATTCTAGCATGAAATTGCTTGGGCACCTGTTAATTTTTAAGATTTTGACACATTCAGCTCAAATGTACAGAATTGTTGATTATGGCTGTCAAATCTAAACCAAACGTTGTGCACTAAAATCCTTTGCTGTATTTTGTTTATTTTGGCATCCGGATGATGATTCTAGCATGAAATTGCTTGGGCACCTGTTAATTTTTAAGATTTTGACACATTCAGCTCAAATGTACAATCATGCGCTAAAAACGCATTTAAAGCAATAAAAAGTTGATTATGGCTGTCAAATCTAAACCAAACGTTGTGCACTCAAATCTTTTGCTGTATTTAGTTTATTTTGGCATCCGGATGATGATTCTAGCATGAAATTGCTTGGGCACCTGTTAATTTTTAAGATTTTGACACATTCAGCTCAAATGTACAATCATGCGCTAAAAACGCATTTAAAGCAATAAAAAGGTGATTATGGCTGTCAAACCTAAACCAAACGTTGTGCACTCAAATCTTTTGCTGTATTTAGTTTATTTTGGCATCCGGATGATGATTCTAGCATGAAATTGCTTGGGCACCTGTTAATTTTTAAGATTTTGACACATTCAGCTCAAATGTACAATCATGCGCTAAAAACGCATTTAAAGCAATAAAAAGGTGATTATGGCTGTCAAACCTAAACCAAACGTTGTGCACTCAAATCTTTTGCTGTATTTAGTTTATTTTGGCATCCGGATGATGATTCTAGCATGAAATTGCTTGGGCACCTGTTAATTTTTAAGATTTTGACACATTCAGCTCAAATGTACAGAATTGTTGATTATGGCTGTCAAATCTAAACCAAACGTTGTGCACTAAAATCTTTTGCTGTATTTTGTTTATTTTGGCATCCGGATGATGATTCTAGCATGAAATTGCTTGGGCACCTGTTAATTTTTAAGATTTTGACACATTCAGCTCAAATGTACAATCATGCGCTAAAAACGCATTTAAAGCAATAAAAAGTTGATTATGGCTGTCAAATCTAAACCAAACGTTGTGCACTCAAATCTTTTGCTGTATTTAGTTTATTTTGGCATCCGGATGATGATTCTAGCATGAAATTGCTTGGGCACCTGTTAATTTTTAAGATTTTGACACATTCAGCTCAAATGTACAATCATGCGCTAAAAACGCATTTAAAGCAATAAAAAGGTGATTATGGCTGTCAAACCTAAACCAAACGTTGTGCACTCAAATCTTTTGCTGTATTTAGTTTATTTTGGCATCCGGATGATGATTCTAGCATGAAATTGCTTGGGCACCTGTTAATTTTTAAGATTTTGACACATTCAGCTCAAATGTACAATCATGCGCTAAAAACGCATTTAAAGCAATAAAAAGGTGATTATGGCTGTCAAACCTAAACCAAACGTTGTGCACTCAAATCTTTTGCTGTATTTAGTTTATTTTGGCATCCGGATGATGATTCTAGCATGAAATTGCTTGGGCACCTGTTAATTTTTAAGATTTTGACACATTCAGCTCAAATGTACAGAATTGTTGATTATGGCTGTCAAATCTAAACCAAACGTTGTGCACTAAAATCTTTTGCTGTATTTTGTTTATTTTGGCATCCGGATGATGATTCTAGCATGAAATTGCTTGGGCACCTGTTAATTTTTAAGATTTTGACACATTCAGCTCAAATGTACACAATTGCTGATTATGGCTGTCAAATCTAAACCAAACGTTGTGCACTCAAATCTTTTGCTGTATTTAGTTTATTTTGGCATCCGGATGATGATTCTAGCATGAAATTGCTTGGGCACCTGTTAATTTTTAAGATTTTGACACATTCAGCTCAAATGTACAATCATGCGCTAAAAACGCATTTAAAGCAATAAAAAGGTGATTATGGCTGTCAAACCTAAACCAAACGTTGTGCACTCAAATCTTTTGCTGTATTTAGTTTATTTTGGCATCCGGATGATGATTCTACCATGAAATTGCTTGGGCACCTGTTAATTTTTAAGATTTTGACACATTCAGCTCAAATGTACACAATTGCTGATTATGGCTGTCAAATCTAAACCAAACGTTGTGCACTCAAATCTTTTGCTGTATTTAGTTTATTTTGGCATCCGGATGATGATTCTAGCATGAAATTGCTTGGGCACCTGTTAATTTTTAAGATTTTGACACATTCAGCTCAAATGTACAATCATGCGCTAAAAACGCATTTAAAGCAATAAAAAGGTGATTATGGCTGTCAAACCTAAACCAAACGTTGTGCACTCAAATCTTTTGCTGTATTTAGTTTATTTTGGCATCCGGATGATGATTCTAGCATGAAATTGCTTGGGCACCTGTTAATTTTTAAGATTTTGACACATTCACCTCAAATGTACAATCATGCGCTAAAAACGCATTTAAAGCAATAAAAAGGTGATTATGGCTGTCAAACCTAAACCAAACGTTGTGCACTCAAATCTTTTGCTGTATTTAGTTTATTTTGGCATCCGGATGATGATTCTAGCATGAAATTGCTTGGGCACCTGTTAATTTTTAAGATTTTGACACATTCAGCTCAATTGTACACAATTGCTGATTATGGCTGTCAAATCTAAACCAAACGTTGTGCACTCAAATCTTTTGCTGTATTTAGTTTATTTTGGCATCCGGATGATGATTCTAGCATGAAATTGCTTGGGCACCTGTTAATTTTTAAGATTTTGACACATTCAGCTCAAATGTACAATCATGCGCTAAAAACGCATTTAAAGCAATAAAAAGGTGATTATGGCTGTCAAACCTAAACCAAACGTTGTGCACTCAAATCTTTTGCTGTATTTAGTTTATTTTGGCATCCGGATGATGATTCTACCATGAAATTGCTTGGGCACCTGTTAATTTTTAAGATTTTGACACATTCAGCTCAAATGTACACAATTGCTGATTATGGCTGTCAAATCTAAACCAAACGTTGTGCACTCAAATCTTTTGCTGTATTTAGTTTATTTTGGCATCCGGATGATGATTCTAGCATGAAATTGCTTGGGCACCTGTTAATTTTTAAGATTTTGACACATTCAGCTCAAATGTACAATCATGCGCTAAAAACGCATTTAAAGCAATAAAAAGGTGATTATGGCTGTCAAACCTAAACCAAACGTTGTGCACTCAAATCTTTTGCTGTATTTAGTTTATTTTGGCATCCGGATGATGATTCTAGCATGAAATTGCTTGGGCACCTGTTAATTTTTAAGATTTTGACACATTCAGCTCAAATGTACAATCATGCGCTAAAAACGCATTTAAAGCAATAAAAAGGTGATTATGGCTGTCAAACCTAAACCAAACGTTGTGCACTCAAATCTTTTGCTGTATTTAGTTTATTTTGGCATCCGGATGATGATTCTAGCATGAAATTGCTTGGGCACCTGTTAATTTTTAAGATTTTGACACATTCAGCTCAAATGTACAGAATTGTTGATTATGGCTGTCAAATCTAAACCAAACGTTGTGCACTAAAATCTTTTGCTGTATTTTGTTTATTTTGGCATCCGGATGATGATTCTAGCATGAAATTGCTTGGGCACCTGTTAATTTTTAAGATTTTGACACATTCAGCTCAAATGTACAATCATGCGCTAAAAACGCATTTAAAGCAATAAAAAGTTGATTATGGCTGTCAAATCTAAACCAAACGTTGTGCACTCAAATCTTTTGCTGTATTTAGTTTATTTTGGCATCCGGATGATGATTCTAGCATGAAATTGCTTGGGCACCTGTTAATTTTTAAGATTTTGACACATTCAGCTCAAATGTACAATCATGCGCTAAAAACGCATTTAAAGCAATAAAAAGGTGATTATGGCTGTCAAACCTAAACCAAACGTTGTGCACTCAAATCTTTTGCTGTATTTAGTTTATTTTGGCATCCGGATGATGATTCTAGCATGAAATTGCTTGGGCACCTGTTAATTTTTAAGATTTTGACACATTCAGCTCAAATGTACAATCATGCGCTAAAAACGCATTTAAAGCAATAAAAAGGTGATTATGGCTGTCAAACCTAAACCAAACGTTGTGCACTCAAATCTTTTGCTGTATTTAGTTTATTTTGGCATCCGGATGATGATTCTAGCATGAAATTGCTTGGGCACCTGTTAATTTTTAAGATTTTGACACATTCAGCTCAAATGTACAATCATGCGCTAAAAACGCATTTAAAGCAATAAAAAGGTGATTATGGCTGTCAAACCTAAACCAAACGTTGTGCACTCAAATCTTTTGCTGTATTTAGTTTATTTTGGCATCCGGATGATGATTCTAGCATGAAATTGCTTGGGCACCTGTTAATTTTTAAGATTTTGACACATTCAGCTTGTCACGCCGCCACCGGCGTGACAGGCCATGCTCTTATTGTCATAGTCTTGTTTCCTGTTTTATTTTGAATTTCTGATTCCCTTCTCACCCCAGGTCACTTGCCCTTCCTGCAGTTCACTAATTACCGGTCCCCGCCCATGATCATGTCCACCTGCCACCAATCAACCAAGACAATAAAAGCCACCTGCACTTTCCCCTCAGGGCCGAAGTGTCACACACACAGTCAGTGCATGGAAGCGTCCCACAGTCCTCGAGTCCTTGTTCCCGGTACCTTATTGTCTTGCCTTGTTTTTGTGCCTTGTCTTGTTTTTGTGCCTTGTTCTCCCCAGCGGAGCGCCTTGAGTTACCCCTTTTTGCCTTGAGCCTTTTTCCTCCCTAGCGGAGCGCCTTTTGTTGTCCCCTATACCTTTTGCCGGTTTTTTCCTCCCCAGTGGAGCGTTTTTTGTTCTCCACCTTTTTGCTTCCCCGTTCTCCTCTCAGCTTGAGAGGAGACGCTGGTTGGCCGGAAATAAACCTGCTGCCTTGGTGGCTTACCTTATCCTGCGTCTGGGTCCTACCTCTCCTCGCCGTGACAGTACACTTCGGCCAGCATGGACCCAGCGGGAGTGTCCAAATTGGAGACCTGGCAGAGGCTTGAAGACATCGCCCGAGTCATTGCAGAGGTAAAAGAGTTGATAGCTTTGGACCGTGGCGACTGGGGTGAAGGGTCGGACTGGCCTCAGAACCCCGAACCTCGTCTGCTGCAGCCTCTCGCCCCTGAACCTCGTCTGCTGCAGCCTCTCGCTCCTGAACTTCGTCTGCTGCAGCCTCTGGCTCCTGAACCTCGTCTGCTGCAGCCTCTGGCTCCTGAACCTCGTCTGCTGCAGCCTCTGGCTCCTGAACCTCGTCTGCTGGAGCCTCTCGCTCCTGAACCTCGTCTGCTGGAGCCTCTCGCTCCTGAACCTCGTCTGCTGGAGCCTCTCGCTCCTGAACCTCGTCTGCTGGAGCCTCTCGCTCCTGAACCTCGTCTGCTGGAGCCTCTCGCTCCTGAACCTCGTCTGCTGGAGCCTCTCGCTCCTGAACCTCGTCTGCTGGAGCCTCTCGCTCCTGAACCTCGTCTGCTGGAGCCTCTCGCTCCTGAACCTCGTCTGCTGGAGCCTCTCGCTCCTGAACCTCGTCTGCTGGAGCCTCTCGCCCCTGAACCTCGTCTGCTGGAGCCTCTCGCCCCTGAACCTCGTCTGCTGGAGCCTCTCGCCCCTGAACCTCGTCTGCTGGAGCCTCTCGCCCCTGAACCTCGTCTGCTGGAGCCTCTCGCCCCTGAACCTCGTCTGCTGGAGCCTCTCGCCCCTGAACCTCGTCTGCTGGAGCCTCTCGCCCCTGAACCTCGTCTGCTGGAGCCTCTCGCCCCTGAGCCTCGTCTGCTGGAGCCTCTCGCCCCTGAGCCTCGTCTGCTGGAGCCTCTCGCTCCTGAGCCTCGTCTGCTGGAGCCTCTCGCTCCTGAGCCTCGTCTGCTGGAGCCTCTCGCTCCTGAGCCTCGTCTGCTGGAGCCTCTCGCTCCTGAGCCTCGTCTGCTGGAGCCTCTCGCTCCTGAGCCTCGTCTGCTGGAGCCTCTCGCTCCTGAGCCTCGTCTGCTGGAGCCTCTCGCTCCTGAGCCTCGTCTGCTGGAGCCTCTCGCTCCTGAGCCTCGTCTGCTGGAGCCTCTCGCTCCTGAGCCTCGTCTGCTGGAGCCTCTCGCTCCTGAGCCTCGTCTGCTGGAGCCTCTCGCTCCTGAGCCTCGTCTGCTGGAGCCTCTCGCTCCTGAGCCTCGTCTGCTGGAGCCTCTCGCTCCTGAGCCTCGTCTGCTGGAGCCTCTCGCTCCTGAGCCTCGTCTGCTGGAGCCTCTCGCTCCTGAGCCTCGTCTGCTGGAGCCTCTCGCTCCTGAGCCTCGTCTGCTGGAGCCTCTCGCTCCTGAGCCTCGTCTGCTGGAGCCTCTCGCTCCTGAGCCTCGTCTGCTGCAGCCTCTCGCTCCTGAGCCTCGCCTGCTGCATCCTCTAGACGCTGAGCCTCGCCGGGCGCCGCCCAAAGTTCCGGAACCTCGCCGGGCGCCGCCCAAAGTCCCGGAACCTCGCCGGGCGCCGCCCAAAGTCCCGGCGGCGCAAGCCCTGCGGCTGCCTTCACCTCTCGTTGGGCGTCGAGGACGCCCTCCTGAACTGCCTTTTTTCTGGGACGGATGGGTGGGCCGTGTTCCCACCTCCGTGCCCCCTTCCGCCCGCCCTTGTTTTTGGACTCTTTGGGTCGGATGGCCGTCAGGAGCCGGCCATTGAGGGGGGGGTACTGTCACGCCGCCACCGGCGTGACAGGCCATGCTCTTATTGTCATAGTCTTGTTTCCTGTTTTATTTTGAATTTCTGATTCCCTTCTCACCCCAGGTCACTTGCCCTTCCTGCAGTTCACTAATTACCGGTCCCCGCCCATGATCATGTCCACCTGCCACCAATCAACCAAGACAATAAAAGCCACCTGCACTTTCCCCTCAGGGCCGAAGTGTCACACACACAGTCAGTGCATGGAAGCGTCCCACAGTCCTCGAGTCCTTGTTCCCGGTACCTTATTGTCTTGCCTTGTTTTTGTGCCTTGTCTTGTTTTTGTGCCTTGTTCTCCCCAGCGGAGCGCCTTGAGTTACCCCTTTTTGCCTTGAGCCTTTTTCCTCCCTAGCGGAGCGCCTTTTGTTGTCCCCTATACCTTTTGCCGGTTTTTTCCTCCCCAGTGGAGCGTTTTTTGTTCTCCACCTTTTTGCTTCCCCGTTCTCCTCTCAGCTTGAGAGGAGACGCTGGTTGGCCGGAAATAAACCTGCTGCCTTGGTGGCTTACCTTATCCTGCGTCTGGGTCCTACCTCTCCTCGCCGTGACACAGCTCAAATGTACACAATTGCTGATTATGGCTGTCAAATCTAAACCAAACGTTGTGCACTCAAATCTTTTGCTGTATTTAGTTTATTTTGGCATCCGGATGATGATTCTAGCATGAAATTGCTTGGGCACCTGTTAATTTTTAAGATTTTGACACATTCAGCTCAAATGTACAATCATGCGCTAAAAACGCATTTAAAGCAATAAAAAGGTGATTATGGCTGTCAAACCTAAACCAAACGTTGTGCACTCAAATCTTTTGCTGTATTTAGTTTATTTTGGCATCCGGATGATGATTCTACCATGAAATTGCTTGGGCACCTGTTAATTTTTAAGATTTTGACACATTCAGCTCAAATGTACACAATTGCTGATTATGGCTGTCAAATCTAAACCAAACGTTGTGCACTCAAATCTTTTGCTGTATTTAGTTTATTTTGGCATCCGGATGATGATTCTAGCATGAAATTGCTTGGGCACCTGTTAATTTTTAAGATTTTGACACATTCAGCTCAAATGTACAATCATGCGCTAAAAACCCATTTAAAGCAATAAAAAGGTGATTATGGCTGTCAAACCTAAACCAAACGTTGTGCACTCAAATCTTTTGCTGTATTTAGTTTATTTTGGCATCCGGATGATGATTCTAGCATGAAATTGCTTGGGCACCTGTTAATTTTTAAGATTTTGACACATTCACCTCAAATGTACAATCATGCGCTAAAAACGCATTTAAAGCAATAAAAAGGTGATTATGGCTGTCAAACCTAAACCAAACGTTGTGCACTCAAATCTTTTGCTGTATTTAGTTTATTTTGGCATCCGGATGATGATTCTAGCATGAAATTGCTTGGGCACCTGTTAATTTTTAAGATTTTGACACATTCAGCTCAATTGTACACAATTGCTGATTATGGCTGTCAAATCTAAACCAAACGTTGTGCACTCAAATCTTTTGCTGTATTTAGTTTATTTTGGCATCCGGATGATGATTCTTGCATGAAATTGCTTGGGCACCTGTTAATTTTTAAGATTTTGACACATTCAGCTCAAATGTACAATCATGCGCTAAAAACGCATTTAAAGCAATAAAAAGGTGATTATGGCTGTCAAACCTAAACCAAACGTTGTGCACTCAAATCTTTTGCTGTATTTAGTTTATTTTGGCATCCGGATGATGATTCTACCATGAAATTGCTTGGGCACCTGTTAATTTTTAAGATTTTGACACATTCAGCTCAAATGTACACAATTGCTGATTATGGCTGTCAAATCTAAACCAAACGTTGTGCACTCAAATCTTTTGCTGTATTTAGTTTATTTTGGCATCCGGATGATGATTCTAGCATGAAATTGCTTGGGCACCTGTTAATTTTTAAGATTTTGACACATTCAGCTCAAATGTACAATCATGCGCTACAAACGCATTTAAAGCAATAAAAAGGTGATTATGGCTGTCAAACCTAAACCAAACGTGCACTCAAATCTTTTGCTGTATTTAGTTTATTTTGGCATCCGGATGATGATTCTAGCATGAAATTGCTTGGGCACCTGTTAATTTTTAAGATTTTGACACATTCAGCTCAAATGTACAGAATTGTTGATTATGGCTGTCAAATCTAAACCAAACGTTGTGCACTAAAATCTTTTGCTGTATTTTGTTTATTTTGGCATCCGGATGATGATTCTAGCATGAAATTGCTTGGGCACCTGTTAATTTTTAAGATTTTGACACATTCAGCTCAAATGTACAATCATGCGCTAAAAACGCATTTAAAGCAATAAAAAGTTGATTATGGCTGTCAAATCTAAACCAAACGTTGTGCACTCAAATCTTTTGCTGTATTTAGTTTATTTTGGCATCCGGATGATGATTCTAGCATGAAATTGCTTGGGCACCTGTTAATTTTTAAGATTTTGACACATTCAGCTCAAATGTACAATCATGCGCTAAAAACGCATTTAAAGCAATAAAAAGGTGATTATGGCTGTCAAACCTAAACCAAACGTTGTGCACTCAAATCTTTTGCTGTATTTAGTTTATTTTGGCATCCGGATGATGATTCTAGCATGAAATTGCTTGGGCACCTGTTAATTTTTAAGATTTTGACACATTCAGCTCAAATGTACAATCATGCGCTAAAAACGCATTTAAAGCAATAAAAAGGTGATTATGGCTGTCAAACCTAAACCAAACGTTGTGCACTCAAATCTTTTGCTGTATTTAGTTTATTTTGGCATCCGGATGATGATTCTAGCATGAAATTGCTTGGGCACCTGTTAATTTTTAAGATTTTGACACATTCAGCTCAAATGTACAGAATTGTTGATTATGGCTGTCAAATCTAAACCAAACGTTGTGCACTAAAATCTTTTGCTGTATTTTGTTTATTTTGGCATCCGGATGATGATTCTAGCATGAAATTGCTTGGGCACCTGTTAATTTTTAAGATTTTGACACATTCAGCTCAAATGTACAATCATGCGCTAAAAACGCATTTAAAGCAATAAAAAGTTGATTATGGCTGTCAAATCTAAACCAAACGTTGTGCACTCAAATCTTTTGCTGTATTTAGTTTATTTTGGCATCCGGATGATGATTCTAGCATGAAATTGCTTGGGCACCTGTTAATTTTTAAGATTTTGACACATTCAGCTCAAATGTACAATCATGCGCTAAAAACGCATTTAAAGCAATAAAAAGGTGATTATGGCTGTCAAACCTAAACCAAACGTTGTGCACTCAAATCTTTTGCTGTATTTAGTTTATTTTGGCATCCGGATGATGATTCTAGCATGAAATTGCTTGGGCACCTGTTAATTTTTAAGATTTTGACACATTCAGCTCAAATGTACAATCATGCGCTAAAAACGCATTTAAAGCAATAAAAAGGTGATTATGGCTGTCAAACCTAAACCAAACGTTGTGCACTCAAATCTTTTGCTGTATTTAGTTTATTTTGGCATCCGGATGATGATTCTAGCATGAAATTGCTTGGGCACCTGTTAATTTTTAAGATTTTGACACATTCAGCTCAAATGTACAGAATTGTTGATTATGGCTGTCAAATCTAAACCAAACGTTGTGCACTAAAATCCTTTGCTGTATTTTGTTTATTTTGGCATCCGGATGATGATTCTAGCATGAAATTGCTTGGGCACCTGTTAATTTTTAAGATTTTGACACATTCAGCTCAAATGTACAATCATGCGCTAAAAACGCATTTAAAGCAATAAAAAGTTGATTATGGCTGTCAAATCTAAACCAAACGTTGTGCACTCAAATCTTTTGCTGTATTTAGTTTATTTTGGCATCCGGATGATGATTCTAGCATGAAATTGCTTGGGCACCTGTTAATTTTTAAGATTTTGACACATTCAGCTCAAATGTACAATCATGCGCTAAAAACGCATTTAAAGCAATAAAAAGGTGATTATGGCTGTCAAACCTAAACCAAACGTTGTGCACTCAAATCTTTTGCTGTATTTAGTTTATTTTGGCATCCGGATGATGATTCTAGCATGAAATTGCTTGGGCACCTGTTAATTTTTAAGATTTTGACACATTCAGCTCAAATGTACAATCATGCGCTAAAAACGCATTTAAAGCAATAAAAAGGTGATTATGGCTGTCAAACCTAAACCAAACGTTGTGCACTCAAATCTTTTGCTGTATTTAGTTTATTTTGGCATCCGGATGATGATTCTAGCATGAAATTGCTTGGGCACCTGTTAATTTTTAAGATTTTGACACATTCAGCTCAAATGTACAGAATTGTTGATTATGGCTGTCAAATCTAAACCAAACGTTGTGCACTAAAATCTTTTGCTGTATTTTGTTTATTTTGGCATCCGGATGATGATTCTAGCATGAAATTGCTTGGGCACCTGTTAATTTTTAAGATTTTGACACATTCAGCTCAAATGTACAATCATGCGCTAAAAACGCATTTAAAGCAATAAAAAGTTGATTATGGCTGTCAAATCTAAACCAAACGTTGTGCACTCAAATCTTTTGCTGTATTTAGTTTATTTTGGCATCCGGATGATGATTCTAGCATGAAATTGCTTGGGCACCTGTTAATTTTTAAGATTTTGACACATTCAGCTCAAATGTACAATCATGCGCTAAAAACGCATTTAAAGCAATAAAAAGGTGATTATGGCTGTCAAACCTAAACCAAACGTTGTGCACTCAAATCTTTTGCTGTATTTAGTTTATTTTGGCATCCGGATGATGATTCTAGCATGAAATTGCTTGGGCACCTGTTAATTTTTAAGATTTTGACACATTCAGCTCAAATGTACAATCATGCGCTAAAAACGCATTTAAAGCAATAAAAAGGTGATTATGGCTGTCAAACCTAAACCAAACGTTGTGCACTCAAATCTTTTGCTGTATTTAGTTTATTTTGGCATCCGGATGATGATTCTAGCATGAAATTGCTTGGGCACCTGTTAATTTTTAAGATTTTGACACATTCAGCTCAAATGTACAGAATTGTTGATTATGGCTGTCAAATCTAAACCAAACGTTGTGCACTAAAATCTTTTGCTGTATTTTGTTTATTTTGGCATCCGGATGATGATTCTAGCATGAAATTGCTTGGGCACCTGTTAATTTTTAAGATTTTGACACATTCAGCTCAAATGTACACAATTGCTGATTATGGCTGTCAAATCTAAACCAAACGTTGTGCACTCAAATCTTTTGCTGTATTTAGTTTATTTTGGCATCCGGATGATGATTCTAGCATGAAATTGCTTGGGCACCTGTTAATTTTTAAGATTTTGACACATTCAGCTCAAATGTACAATCATGCGCTAAAAACGCATTTAAAGCAATAAAAAGGTGATTATGGCTGTCAAACCTAAACCAAACGTTGTGCACTCAAATCTTTTGCTGTATTTAGTTTATTTTGGCATCCGGATGATGATTCTACCATGAAATTGCTTGGGCACCTGTTAATTTTTAAGATTTTGACACATTCAGCTCAAATGTACACAATTGCTGATTATGGCTGTCAAATCTAAACCAAACGTTGTGCACTCAAATCTTTTGCTGTATTTAGTTTATTTTGGCATCCGGATGATGATTCTAGCATGAAATTGCTTGGGCACCTGTTAATTTTTAAGATTTTGACACATTCAGCTCAAATGTACAATCATGCGCTAAAAACGCATTTAAAGCAATAAAAAGGTGATTATGGCTGTCAAACCTAAACCAAACGTTGTGCACTCAAATCTTTTGCTGTATTTAGTTTATTTTGGCATCCGGATGATGATTCTAGCATGAAATTGCTTGGGCACCTGTTAATTTTTAAGATTTTGACACATTCACCTCAAATGTACAATCATGCGCTAAAAACGCATTTAAAGCAATAAAAAGGTGATTATGGCTGTCAAACCTAAACCAAACGTTGTGCACTCAAATCTTTTGCTGTATTTAGTTTATTTTGGCATCCGGATGATGATTCTAGCATGAAATTGCTTGGGCACCTGTTAATTTTTAAGATTTTGACACATTCAGCTCAATTGTACACAATTGCTGATTATGGCTGTCAAATCTAAACCAAACGTTGTGCACTCAAATCTTTTGCTGTATTTAGTTTATTTTGGCATCCGGATGATGATTCTAGCATGAAATTGCTTGGGCACCTGTTAATTTTTAAGATTTTGACACATTCAGCTCAAATGTACAATCATGCGCTAAAAACGCATTTAAAGCAATAAAAAGGTGATTATGGCTGTCAAACCTAAACCAAACGTTGTGCACTCAAATCTTTTGCTGTATTTAGTTTATTTTGGCATCCGGATGATGATTCTACCATGAAATTGCTTGGGCACCTGTTAATTTTTAAGATTTTGACACATTCAGCTCAAATGTACACAATTGCTGATTATGGCTGTCAAATCTAAACCAAACGTTGTGCACTCAAATCTTTTGCTGTATTTAGTTTATTTTGGCATCCGGATGATGATTCTAGCATGAAATTGCTTGGGCACCTGTTAATTTTTAAGATTTTGACACATTCAGCTCAAATGTACAATCATGCGCTAAAAACGCATTTAAAGCAATAAAAAGGTGATTATGGCTGTCAAACCTAAACCAAACGTTGTGCACTCAAATCTTTTGCTGTATTTAGTTTATTTTGGCATCCGGATGATGATTCTAGCATGAAATTGCTTGGGCACCTGTTAATTTTTAAGATTTTGACACATTCAGCTCAAATGTACAATCATGCGCTAAAAACGCATTTAAAGCAATAAAAAGGTGATTATGGCTGTCAAACCTAAACCAAACGTTGTGCACTCAAATCTTTTGCTGTATTTAGTTTATTTTGGCATCCGGATGATGATTCTAGCATGAAATTGCTTGGGCACCTGTTAATTTTTAAGATTTTGACACATTCAGCTCAAATGTACAGAATTGTTGATTATGGCTGTCAAATCTAAACCAAACGTTGTGCACTAAAATCTTTTGCTGTATTTTGTTTATTTTGGCATCCGGATGATGATTCTAGCATGAAATTGCTTGGGCACCTGTTAATTTTTAAGATTTTGACACATTCAGCTCAAATGTACAATCATGCGCTAAAAACGCATTTAAAGCAATAAAAAGTTGATTATGGCTGTCAAATCTAAACCAAACGTTGTGCACTCAAATCTTTTGCTGTATTTAGTTTATTTTGGCATCCGGATGATGATTCTAGCATGAAATTGCTTGGGCACCTGTTAATTTTTAAGATTTTGACACATTCAGCTCAAATGTACAATCATGCGCTAAAAACGCATTTAAAGCAATAAAAAGGTGATTATGGCTGTCAAACCTAAACCAAACGTTGTGCACTCAAATCTTTTGCTGTATTTAGTTTATTTTGGCATCCGGATGATGATTCTAGCATGAAATTGCTTGGGCACCTGTTAATTTTTAAGATTTTGACACATTCAGCTCAAATGTACAATCATGCGCTAAAAACGCATTTAAAGCAATAAAAAG
Organism: Festucalex cinctus; assembly: GCF_051991245.1. NCBI lineage: Eukaryota > Metazoa > Chordata > Actinopteri > Syngnathiformes > Syngnathidae > Festucalex > Festucalex cinctus. Next base: position 125,937 of record NW_027520305.1, on the reverse strand, counting down.
GTGATTATGGCTGTCAAACCTAAACCAAACGTTGTGCACTCAAATCTTTTGCTGTATTTAGTTTATTTTGGCATCCGGATGATGATTCTAGCATGAAATTGCTTGGGCACCTGTTAATTTTTAAGATTTTGACACATTCAGCTCAAATGTACAGAATTGTTGATTATGGCTGTCAAATCTAAACCAAACGTTGTGCACTAAAATCTTTTGCTGTATTTTGTTTATTTTGGCATCCGGATGATGATTCTAGCATGAAATTGCTTGGGCACCTGTTAATTTTTAAGATTTTGACACATTCAGCTCAAATGTACACAATTGCTGATTATGGCTGTCAAATCTAAACCAAACGTTGTGCACTCAAATCTTTTGCTGTATTTAGTTTATTTTGGCATCCGGATGATGATTCTAGCATGAAATTGCTTGGGCACCTGTTAATTTTTAAGATTTTGACACATTCAGCTCAAATGTACAATCATGCGCTAAAAACGCATTTAAAGCAATAAAAAGGTGATTATGGCTGTCAAACCTAAACCAAACGTTGTGCACTCAAATCTTTTGCTGTATTTAGTTTATTTTGGCATCCGGATGATGATTCTACCATGAAATTGCTTGGGCACCTGTTAATTTTTAAGATTTTGACACATTCAGCTCAAATGTACACAATTGCTGATTATGGCTGTCAAATCTAAACCAAACGTTGTGCACTCAAATCTTTTGCTGTATTTAGTTTATTTTGGCATCCGGATGATGATTCTAGCATGAAATTGCTTGGGCACCTGTTAATTTTTAAGATTTTGACACATTCAGCTCAAATGTACAATCATGCGCTAAAAACGCATTTAAAGCAATAAAAAGGTGATTATGGCTGTCAAACCTAAACCAAACGTTGTGCACTCAAATCTTTTGCTGTATTTAGTTTATTTTGGCATCCGGATGATGATTCTAGCATGAAATTGCTTGGGCACCTGTTAATTTTTAAGATTTTGACACATTCACCTCAAATGTACAATCATGCGCTAAAAACGCATTTAAAGCAATAAAAAGGTGATTATGGCTGTCAAACCTAAACCAAACGTTGTGCACTCAAATCTTTTGCTGTATTTAGTTTATTTTGGCATCCGGATGATGATTCTAGCATGAAATTGCTTGGGCACCTGTTAATTTTTAAGATTTTGACACATTCAGCTCAATTGTACACAATTGCTGATTATGGCTGTCAAATCTAAACCAAACGTTGTGCACTCAAATCTTTTGCTGTATTTAGTTTATTTTGGCATCCGGATGATGATTCTAGCATGAAATTGCTTGGGCACCTGTTAATTTTTAAGATTTTGACACATTCAGCTCAAATGTACAATCATGCGCTAAAAACGCATTTAAAGCAATAAAAAGGTGATTATGGCTGTCAAACCTAAACCAAACGTTGTGCACTCAAATCTTTTGCTGTATTTAGTTTATTTTGGCATCCGGATGATGATTCTAGCATGAAATTGCTTGGGCACCTGTTAATTTTTAAGATTTTGACACATTCAGCTCAAATGTACACAATTGCTGATTATGGCTGTCAAATCTAAACCAAACGTTGTGCACTCAAATCTTTTGCTGTATTTAGTTTATTTTGGCATCCGGATGATGATTCTAGCATGAAATTGCTTGGGCACCTGTTAATTTTTAAGATTTTGACACATTCAGCTCAAATGTACAATCATGCGCTAAAAACCCATTTAAAGCAATAAAAAGGTGATTATGGCTGTCAAACCTAAACCAAACGTTGTGCACTCAAATCTTTTGCTGTATTTAGTTTATTTTGGCATCCGGATGATGATTCTAGCATGAAATTGCTTGGGCACCTGTTAATTTTTAAGATTTTGACACATTCACCTCAAATGTACAATCATGCGCTAAAAACGCATTTAAAGCAATAAAAAGGTGATTATGGCTGTCAAACCTAAACCAAACGTTGTGCACTCAAATCTTTTGCTGTATTTAGTTTATTTTGGCATCCGGATGATGATTCTAGCATGAAATTGCTTGGGCACCTGTTAATTTTTAAGATTTTGACACATTCAGCTCAATTGTACACAATTGCTGATTATGGCTGTCAAATCTAAACCAAACGTTGTGCACTCAAATCTTTTGCTGTATTTAGTTTATTTTGGCATCCGGATGATGATTCTTGCATGAAATTGCTTGGGCACCTGTTAATTTTTAAGATTTTGACACATTCAGCTCAAATGTACAATCATGCGCTAAAAACGCATTTAAAGCAATAAAAAGGTGATTGTGGCTGTCAAACCTAAACCAAACGTTGTGCACTCAAATCTTTTGCTGTATTTAGTTTATTTTGGCATCCGGATGATGATTCTACCATGAAATTGCTTGGGCACCTGTTAATTTTTAAGATTTTGACACATTCAGCTCAAATGTACACAATTGCTGATTATGGCTGTCAAATCTAAACCAAACGTTGTGCACTCAAATCTTTTGCTGTATTTAGTTTATTTTGGCATCCGGATGATGATTCTAGCATGAAATTGCTTGGGCACCTGTTAATTTTTAAGATTTTGACACATTCAGCTCAAATGTACAATCATGCGCTACAAACGCATTTAAAGCAATAAAAAGGTGATTATGGCTGTCAAACCTAAACCAAACGTGCACTCAAATCTTTTGCTGTATTTAGTTTATTTTGGCATCCGGATGATGATTCTAGCATGAAATTGCTTGGGCACCTGTTAATTTTTAAGATTTTGACACATTCAGCTCAAATGTACAGAATTGTTGATTATGGCTGTCAAATCTAAACCAAACGTTGTGCACTAAAATCTTTTGCTGTATTTTGTTTATTTTGGCATCCGGATGATGATTCTAGCATGAAATTGCTTGGGCACCTGTTAATTTTTAAGATTTTGACACATTCAGCTCAAATGTACAATCATGCGCTAAAAACGCATTTAAAGCAATAAAAAGTTGATTATGGCTGTCAAATCTAAACCAAACGTTGTGCACTCAAATCTTTTGCTGTATTTAGTTTATTTTGGCATCCGGATGATGATTCTAGCATGAAATTGCTTGGGCACCTGTTAATTTTTAAGATTTTGACACATTCAGCTCAAATGTACAATCATGCGCTAAAAACGCATTTAAAGCAATAAAAAGGTGATTATGGCTGTCAAACCTAAACCAAACGTTGTGCACTCAAATCTTTTGCTGTATTTAGTTTATTTTGGCATCCGGATGATGATTCTAGCATGAAATTGCTTGGGCACCTGTTAATTTTTAAGATTTTGACACATTCAGCTCAAATGTACAATCATGCGCTAAAAACGCATTTAAAGCAATAAAAAGGTGATTATGGCTGTCAAACCTAAACCAAACGTTGTGCACTCAAATCTTTTGCTGTATTTAGTTTATTTTGGCATCCGGATGATGATTCTAGCATGAAATTGCTTGGGCACCTGTTAATTTTTAAGATTTTGACACATTCAGCTCAAATGTACACAATTGCTGATTATGGCTGTCAAATCTAAACCAAACGTTGTGCACTCAAATCTTTTGCTGTATTTAGTTTATTTTGGCATCCGGATGATGATTCTTGCATGAAATTGCTTGGGCACCTGTTAATTTTTAAGATTTTGACACATTCAGCTCAAATGTACAATCATGCGCTAAAAACGCATTTAAAGCAATAAAAAGGTGATTATGGCTGTCAAACCTAAACCAAACGTTGTGCACTCAAATCTTTTGCTGTATTTAGTTTATTTTGGCATCCGGATGATGATTCTACCATGAAATTGCTTGGGCACCTGTTAATTTTTAAGATTTTGACACATTCAGCTCAAATGTACACAATTGCTGATTATGGCTGTCAAATCTAAACCAAACGTTGTGCACTCAAATCTTTTGCTGTATTTAGTTTATTTTGGCATCCGGATGATGATTCTAGCATGAAATTGCTTGGGCACCTGTTAATTTTTAAGATTTTGACACATTCAGCTCAAATGTACAATCATGCGCTACAAACGCATTTAAAGCAATAAAAAGGTGATTATGGCTGTCAAACCTAAACCAAACGTGCACTCAAATCTTTTGCTGCATTTAGTTTATTTTGGCATCCGGATGATGATTCTAGCATGAAATTGCTTGGGCACCTGTTAATTTTTAAGATTTTGACACATTCAGCTCAAATGTACAGAATTGTTGATTATGGCTGTCAAATCTAAACCAAACGTTGTGCACTAAAATCTTTTGCTGTATTTTGTTTATTTTGGCATCCGGATGATGATTCTAGCATGAAATTGCTTGGGCACCTGTTAATTTTTAAGATTTTGACACATTCAGCTCAAATGTACAATCATGCGCTAAAAACGCATTTAAAGCAATAAAAAGTTGATTATGGCTGTCAAATCTAAACCAAACGTTGTGCACTCAAATCTTTTGCTGTATTTAGTTTATTTTGGCATCCGGATGATGATTCTAGCATGAAATTGCTTGGGCACCTGTTAATTTTTAAGATTTTGACACATTCAGCTCAAATGTACAATCATGCGCTAAAAACGCATTTAAAGCAATAAAAAGGTGATTATGGCTGTCAAACCTAAACCAAACGTTGTGCACTCAAATCTTTTGCTGTATTTAGTTTATTTTGGCATCCGGATGATGATTCTAGCATGAAATTGCTTGGGCACCTGTTAATTTTTAAGATTTTGACACATTCAGCTCAAATGTACAATCATGCGCTAAAAACGCATTTAAAGCAATAAAAAGGTGATTATGGCTGTCAAACCTAAACCAAACGTTGTGCACTCAAATCTTTTGCTGTATTTAGTTTATTTTGGCATCCGGATGATGATTCTAGCATGAAATTGCTTGGGCACCTGTTAATTTTTAAGATTTTGACACATTCATCTCAAATGTACACAATTGCTGATTATGGCTGTCAAATCTAAACCAAACGTTGTGCACTCAAATCTTTTGCTGTATTTAGTTTATTTTGGCATCCGGATGATGATTCTAGCATGAAATTGCTTGGGCACCTGTTAATTTTTAAGATTTTGACACATTCAGCTCAAATGTACAATCATGCGCTAAAAACGCATTTAAAGCAATAAAAAGGTGATTATGGCTGTCAAACCTAAACCAAACGTTGTGCACTCAAATCTTTTGCTGTATTTAGTTTATTTTGGCATCCGGATGATGATTCTACCATGAAATTGCTTGGGCACCTGTTAATTTTTAAGATTTTGACACATTCAGCTCAAATGTACACAATTGCTGATTATGGCTGTCAAATCTAAACCAAACGTTGTGCACTCAAATCTTTTGCTGTATTTAGTTTATTTTGGCATCCGGATGATGATTCTAGCATGAAATTGCTTGGGCACCTGTTAATTTTTAAGATTTTGACACATTCAGCTCAAATGTACAATCATGCGCTAAAAACCCATTTAAAGCAATAAAAAGGTGATTATGGCTGTCAAACCTAAACCAAACGTTGTGCACTCAAATCTTTTGCTGTATTTAGTTTATTTTGGCATCCGGATGATGATTCTAGCATGAAATTGCTTGGGCACCTGTTAATTTTTAAGATTTTGACACATTCACCTCAAATGTACAATCATGCGCTAAAAACGCATTTAAAGCAATAAAAAGGTGATTATGGCTGTCAAACCTAAACCAAACGTTGTGCACTCAAATCTTTTGCTGTATTTAGTTTATTTTGGCATCCGGATGATGATTCTAGCATGAAATTGCTTGGGCACCTGTTAATTTTTAAGATTTTGACACATTCAGCTCAATTGTACACAATTGCTGATTATGGCTGTCAAATCTAAACCAAACGTTGTGCACTCAAATCTTTTGCTGTATTTAGTTTATTTTGGCATCCGGATGATGATTCTTGCATGAAATTGCTTGGGCACCTGTTAATTTTTAAGATTTTGACACATTCAGCTCAAATGTACAATCATGCGCTAAAAACGCATTTAAAGCAATAAAAAGGTGATTATGGCTGTCAAACCTAAACCAAACGTTGTGCACTCAAATCTTTTGCTGTATTTAGTTTATTTTGGCATCCGGATGATGATTCTACCATGAAATTGCTTGGGCACCTGTTAATTTTTAAGATTTTGACACATTCAGCTCAAATGTACACAATTGCTGATTATGGCTGTCAAATCTAAACCAAACGTTGTGCACTCAAATCTTTTGCTGTATTTAGTTTATTTTGGCATCCGGATGATGATTCTAGCATGAAATTGCTTGGGCACCTGTTAATTTTTAAGATTTTGACACATTCAGCTCAAATGTACAATCATGCGCTACAAACGCATTTAAAGCAATAAAAAGGTGATTATGGCTGTCAAACCTAAACCAAACGTGCACTCAAATCTTTTGCTGTATTTAGTTTATTTTGGCATCCGGATGATGATTCTAGCATGAAATTGCTTGGGCACCTGTTAATTTTTAAGATTTTGACACATTCAGCTCAAATGTACAGAATTGTTGATTATGGCTGTCAAATCTAAACCAAACGTTGTGCACTAAAATCTTTTGCTGTATTTTGTTTATTTTGGCATCCGGATGATGATTCTAGCATGAAATTGCTTGGGCACCTGTTAATTTTTAAGATTTTGACACATTCAGCTCAAATGTACAATCATGCGCTAAAAACGCATTTAAAGCAATAAAAAGTTGATTATGGCTGTCAAATCTAAACCAAACGTTGTGCACTCAAATCTTTTGCTGTATTTAGTTTATTTTGGCATCCGGATGATGATTCTAGCATGAAATTGCTTGGGCACCTGTTAATTTTTAAGATTTTGACACATTCAGCTCAAATGTACAATCATGCGCTAAAAACGCATTTAAAGCAATAAAAAGGTGATTATGGCTGTCAAACCTAAACCAAACGTTGTGCACTCAAATCTTTTGCTGTATTTAGTTTATTTTGGCATCCGGATGATGATTCTAGCATGAAATTGCTTGGGCACCTGTTAATTTTTAAGATTTTGACACATTCAGCTCAAATGTACAATCATGCGCTAAAAACGCATTTAAAGCAATAAAAAGGTGATTATGGCTGTCAAACCTAAACCAAACGTTGTGCACTCAAATCTTTTGCTGTATTTAGTTTATTTTGGCATCCGGATGATGATTCTAGCATGAAATTGCTTGGGCACCTGTTAATTTTTAAGATTTTGACACATTCAGCTCAAATGTACAATCATGCGCTAAAAACGCATTTAAAGCAATAAAAAGGTGATTATGGCTGTCAAACCTAAACCAAACGTTGTGCACTCAAATCTTTTGCTGTATTTAGTTTATTTTGGCATCCGGATGATGATTCTAGCATGAAATTGCTTGGGCACCTGTTAATTTTTAAGATTTTGACACATTCAGCTCAAATGTACAGAATTGTTGATTATGGCTGTCAAATCTAAACCAAACGTTGTGCACTAAAATCTTTTGCTGTATTTTGTTTATTTTGGCATCCGGATGATGATTCTAGCATGAAATTGCTTGGGCACCTGTTAATTTTTAAGATTTTGACACATTCAGCTCAAATGTACAATCATGCGCTAAAAACGCATTTAAAGCAATAAAAAGTTGATTATGGCTGTCAAATCTAAACCAAACGTTGTGCACTCAAATCTTTTGCTGTATTTAGTTTATTTTGGCATCCGGATGATGATTCTAGCATGAAATTGCTTGGGCACCTGTTAATTTTTAAGATTTTGACACATTCAGCTCAAATGTACAATCATGCGCTAAAAACGCATTTAAAGCAATAAAAAGGTGATTATGGCTGTCAAACCTAAACCAAACGTTGTGCACTCAAATCTTTTGCTGTATTTAGTTTATTTTGGCATCCGGATGATGATTCTAGCATGAAATTGCTTGGGCACCTGTTAATTTTTAAGATTTTGACACATTCAGCTCAAATGTACAATCATGCGCTAAAAACGCATTTAAAGCAATAAAAAGGTGATTATGGCTGTCAAACCTAAACCAAACGTTGTGCACTCAAATCTTTTGCTGTATTTAGTTTATTTTGGCATCCGGATGATGATTCTAGCATGAAATTGCTTGGGCACCTGTTAATTTTTAAGATTTTGACACATTCAGCTCAAATGTACAGAATTGTTGATTATGGCTGTCAAATCTAAACCAAACGTTGTGCACTAAAATCTTTTGCTGTATTTTGTTTATTTTGGCATCCGGATGATGATTCTAGCATGAAATTGCTTGGGCACCTGTTAATTTTTAAGATTTTGACACATTCAGCTCAAATGTACAATCATGCGCTAAAAACGCATTTAAAGCAATAAAAAGTTGATTATGGCTGTCAAATCTAAACCAAACGTTGTGCACTCAAATCTTTTGCTGTATTTAGTTTATTTTGGCATCCGGATGATGATTCTAGCATGAAATTGCTTGGGCACCTGTTAATTTTTAAGATTTTGACACATTCAGCTCAAATGTACAATCATGCGCTAAAAACGCATTTAAAGCAATAAAAAGGTGATTATGGCTGTCAAACCTAAACCAAACGTTGTGCACTCAAATCTTTTGCTGTATTTAGTTTATTTTGGCATCCGGATGATGATTCTAGCATGAAATTGCTTGGGCACCTGTTAATTTTTAAGATTTTGACACATTCAGCTCAAATGTACAATCATGCGCTAAAAACGCATTTAAAGCAATAAAAAGGTGATTATGGCTGTCAAACCTAAACCAAACGTTGTGCACTCAAATCTTTTGCTGTATTTAGTTTATTTTGGCATCCGGATGATGATTCTAGCATGAAATTGCTTGGGCACCTGTTAATTTTTAAGATTTTGACACATTCAGCTCAAATGTACAGAATTGTTGATTATGGCTGTCAAATCTAAACCAAACGTTGTGCACTAAAATCTTTTGCTGTATTTTGTTTATTTTGGCATCCGGATGATGATTCTAGCATGAAATTGCTTGGGCACCTGTTAATTTTTAAGATTTTGACACATTCAGCTCAAATGTACAATCATGCGCTAAAAACGCATTTAAAGCAATAAAAAGTTGATTATGGCTGTCAAATCTAAACCAAACGTTGTGCACTCAAATCTTTTGCTGTATTTAGTTTATTTTGGCATCCGGATGATGATTCTAGCATGAAATTGCTTGGGCACCTGTTAATTTTTAAGATTTTGACACATTCAGCTCAAATGTACAATCATGCGCTAAAAACGCATTTAAAGCAATAAAAAGGTGATTATGGCTGTCAAACCTAAACCAAACGTTGTGCACTCAAATCTTTTGCTGTATTTAGTTTATTTTGGCATCCGGATGATGATTCTAGCATGAAATTGCTTGGGCACCTGTTAATTTTTAAGATTTTGACACATTCACCTCAAATGTACAATCATGCGCTAAAAACGCATTTAAAGCAATAAAAAGGTGATTATGGCTGTCAAACCTAAACCAAACGTTGTGCACTCAAATCTTTTGCTGTATTTAGTTTATTTTGGCATCCGGATGATGATTCTACCATGAAATTGCTTGGGCACCTGTTAATTTTTAAGATTTTGACACATTCAGCTCAAATGTACACAATTGCTGATTATGGCTGTCAAATCTAAACCAAACGTTGTGCACTCAAATCTTTTGCTGTATTTAGTTTATTTTGGCATCCGGATGATGATTCTAGCATGAAATTGCTTGGGCACCTGTTAATTTTTAAGATTTTGACACATTCAGCTCAAATGTACAATCATGCGCTAAAAACGCATTTAAAGCAATAAAAGGTGATTATGGCTGTCAAACCTAAACCAAACGTTGTGCACTCAAATCTTTTGCTGTATTTAGTTTATTTTGGCATCCGGATGATGATTCTAGCATGAAATTGCTTGGGCACCTGTTAATTTTTAAGATTTTGACACATTCAGCTCAAATGTACAATCATGCGCTAAAAACGCATTTAAAGCAATAAAAAGGTGATTATGGCTGTCAAACCTAAACCAAACGTTGTGCACTCAAATCTTTTGCTGTATTTAGTTTATTTTGGCATCCGGATGATGATTCTAGCATGAAATTGCTTGGGCACCTGTTAATTTTTAAGATTTTGACACATTCAGCTCAAATGTACAATCATGCGCTAAAAACGCATTTAAAGCAATAAAAAGGTGATTATGGCTGTCAAACCTAAACCAAACGTTGTGCACTCAAATCTTTTGCTGTATTTAGTTTATTTTGGCATCCGGATGATGATTCTAGCATGAAATTGTTTGGGCACCTGTTAATTTTTAAGATTTTGACACATTCAGCTCAAATGTACACAATTGCTGATTATGGCTGTCAAATCTAAACCAAACGTTGTGCACTAAAATCTTTTGCTGTATTTTGTTTATTTTGGCATCCGGATGATGATTCTAGCATGAAATTGCTTGGGCACCTGTTAATTTTTAAGATTTTGACACATTCAGCTCAAATGTACAATCATGCGCTAAAAACGCATTTAAAGCAATAAAAAGTTGATTATGGCTGTCAAATCTAAACCAAACGTTGTGCACTCAAATCTTTTGCTGTATTTAGTTTATTTTGGCATCCGGATGATGATTCTAGCATGAAATTGCTTGGGCACCTGTTAATTTTTAAGATTTTGACACATTCAGCTCAAATGTACAATCATGCGCTAAAAACGCATTTAAAGCAATAAAAAGGTGATTATGGCTGTCAAACCTAAACCAAACGTTGTGCACTCAAATCTTTTGCTGTATTTAGTTTATTTTGGCATCCGGATGATGATTCTAGCATGAAATTGCTTGGGCACCTGTTAATTTTTAAGATTTTGACACATTCAGCTCAAATGTACAATCATGCGCTAAAAACGCATTTAAAGCAATAAAAAGGTGATTATGGCTGTCAAACCTAAACCAAACGTTGTGCACTCAAATCTTTTGCTGTATTTAGTTTATTTTGGCATCCGGATGATGATTCTAGCATGAAATTGCTTGGGCACCTGTTAATTTTTAAGATTTTGACACATTCAGCTCAAATGTACAGAATTGTTGATTATGGCTGTCAAATCTAAACCAAACGTTGTGCACTAAAATCTTTTGCTGTATTTTGTTTATTTTGGCATCCGGATGATGATTCTAGCATGAAATTGCTTGGGCACCTGTTAATTTTTAAGATTTTGACACATTCAGCTCAAATGTACAATCATGCGCTAAAAACGCATTTAAAGCAATAAAAAGTTGATTATGGCTGTCAAATCTAAACCAAACGTTGTGCACTCAAATCTTTTGCTGTATTTAGTTTATTTTGGCATCCGGATGATGATTCTAGCATGAAATTGCTTGGGCACCTGTTAATTTTTAAGATTTTGACACATTCAGCTCAAATGTACAATCATGCGCTAAAAACGCATTTAAAGCAATAAAAAGGTGATTATGGCTGTCAAACCTAAACCAAACGTTGTGCACTCAAATCTTTTGCTGTATTTAGTTTATTTTGGCATCCGGATGATGATTCTAGCATGAAATTGCTTGGGCACCTGTTAATTTTTAAGATTTTGACACATTCAGCTCAAATGTACAATCATGCGCTAAAAACGCATTTAAAGCAATAAAAAGGTGATTATGGCTGTCAAACCTAAACCAAACGTTGTGCACTCAAATCTTTTGCTGTATTTAGTTTATTTTGGCATCCGGATGATGATTCTAGCATGAAATTGCTTGGGCACCTGTTAATTTTTAAGATTTTGACACATTCAGCTCAAATGTACAGAATTGTTGATTATGGCTGTCAAATCTAAACCAAACGTTGTGCACTAAAATCTTTTGCTGTATTTTGTTTATTTTGGCATCCGGATGATGATTCTAGCATGAAATTGCTTGGGCACCTGTTAATTTTTAAGATTTTGACACATTCAGCTCAAATGTACAATCATGCGCTAAAAACGCATTTAAAGCAATAAAAAGTTGATTATGGCTGTCAAATCTAAACCAAACGTTGTGCACTCAAATCTTTTGCTGTATTTAGTTTATTTTGGCATCCGGATGATGATTCTAGCATGAAATTGCTTGGGCACCTGTTAATTTTTAAGATTTTGACACATTCAGCTCAAATGTACAATCATGCGCTAAAAACGCATTTAAAGCAATAAAAAGGTGATTATGGCTGTCAAACCTAAACCAAACGTTGTGCACTCAAATCTTTTGCTGTATTTAGTTTATTTTGGCATCCGGATGATGATTCTAGCATGAAATTGCTTGGGCACCTGTTAATTTTTAAGATTTTGACACATTCAGCTCAAATGTACAATCATGCGCTAAAAACGCATTTAAAGCAATAAAAAGGTGATTATGGCTGTCAAACCTAAACCAAACGTTGTGCACTCAAATCTTTTGCTGTATTTAGTTTATTTTGGCATCCGGATGATGATTCTAGCATGAAATTGCTTGGGCACCTGTTAATTTTTAAGATTTTGACACATTCAGCTCAAATGTACAGAATTGTTGATTATGGCTGTCAAATCTAAACCAAACGTTGTGCACTAAAATCTTTTGCTGTATTTTGTTTATTTTGGCATCCGGATGATGATTCTAGCATGAAATTGCTTGGGCACCTGTTAATTTTTAAGATTTTGACACATTCAGCTCAAATGTACAATCATGCGCTAAAAACGCATTTAAAGCAATAAAAAGTTGATTATGGCTGTCAAATCTAAACCAAACGTTGTGCACTCAAATCTTTTGCTGTATTTAGTTTATTTTGGCATCCGGATGATGATTCTAGCATGAAATTGCTTGGGCACCTGTTAATTTTTAAGATTTTGACACATTCAGCTCAAATGTACAATCATGCGCTAAAAACGCATTTAAAGCAATAAAAAGGTGATTATGGCTGTCAAACCTAAACCAAACGTTGTGCACTCAAATCTTTTGCTGTATTTAGTTTATTTTGGCATCCGGATGATGATTCTAGCATGAAATTGCTTGGGCACCTGTTAATTTTTAAGATTTTGACACATTCAGCTCAAATGTACAATCATGCGCTAAAAACGCATTTAAAGCAATAAAAAGGTGATTATGGCTGTCAAACCTAAACCAAACGTTGTGCACTCAAATCTTTTGCTGTATTTAGTTTATTTTGGCATCCGGATGATGATTCTAGCATGAAATTGCTTGGGCACCTGTTAATTTTTAAGATTTTGACACATTCAGCTCAAATGTACAGAATTGTTGATTATGGCTGTCAAATCTAAACCAAACGTTGTGCACTAAAATCTTTTGCTGTATTTTGTTTATTTTGGCATCCGGATGATGATTCTAGCATGAAATTGCTTGGGCACCTGTTAATTTTTAAGATTTTGACACATTCAGCTCAAATGTACAATCATGCGCTAAAAACGCATTTAAAGCAATAAAAAGTTGATTATGGCTGTCAAATCTAAACCAAACGTTGTGCACTCAAATCTTTTGCTGTATTTAGTTTATTTTGGCATCCGGATGATGATTCTAGCATGAAATTGCTTGGGCACCTGTTAATTTTTAAGATTTTGACACATTCAGCTCAAATGTACAATCATGCGCTAAAAACGCATTTAAAGCAATAAAAAGGTGATTATGGCTGTCAAACCTAAACCAAACGTTGTGCACTCAAATCTTTTGCTGTATTTAGTTTATTTTGGCATCCGGATGATGATTCTAGCATGAAATTGCTTGGGCACCTGTTAATTTTTAAGATTTTGACACATTCAGCTCAAATGTACAATCATGCGCTAAAAACGCATTTAAAGCAATAAAAAGGTGATTATGGCTGTCAAACCTAAACCAAACGTTGTGCACTCAAATCTTTTGCTGTATTTAGTTTATTTTGGCATCCGGATGATGATTCTAGCATGAAATTGCTTGGGCACCTGTTAATTTTTAAGATTTTGACACATTCAGCTCAAATGTACAGAATTGTTGATTATGGCTGTCAAATCTAAACCAAACGTTGTGCACTAAAATCTTTTGCTGTATTTTGTTTATTTTGGCATCCGGATGATGATTCTAGCATGAAATTGCTTGGGCACCTGTTAATTTTTAAGATTTTGACACATTCAGCTCAAATGTACAATCATGCGCTAAAAACGCATTTAAAGCAATAAAAAGTTGATTATGGCTGTCAAATCTAAACCAAACGTTGTGCACTCAAATCTTTTGCTGTATTTAGTTTATTTTGGCATCCGGATGATGATTCTAGCATGAAATTGCTTGGGCACCTGTTAATTTTTAAGATTTTGACACATTCAGCTCAAATGTACAATCATGCGCTAAAAACGCATTTAAAGCAATAAAAAGGTGATTATGGCTGTCAAACCTAAACCAAACGTTGTGCACTCAAATCTTTTGCTGTATTTAGTTTATTTTGGCATCCGGATGATGATTCTAGCATGAAATTGCTTGGGCACCTGTTAATTTTTAAGATTTTGACACATTCACCTCAAATGTACAATCATGCGCTAAAAACGCATTTAAAGCAATAAAAAGGTGATTATGGCTGTCAAACCTAAACCAAACGTTGTGCACTCAAATCTTTTGCTGTATTTAGTTTATTTTGGCATCCGGATGATGATTCTACCATGAAATTGCTTGGGCACCTGTTAATTTTTAAGATTTTGACACATTCAGCTCAAATGTACACAATTGCTGATTATGGCTGTCAAATCTAAACCAAACGTTGTGCACTCAAATCTTTTGCTGTATTTAGTTTATTTTGGCATCCGGATGATGATTCTAGCATGAAATTGCTTGGGCACCTGTTAATTTTTAAGATTTTGACACATTCAGCTCAAATGTACAATCATGCGCTAAAAACGCATTTAAAGCAATAAAAGGTGATTATGGCTGTCAAACCTAAACCAAACGTTGTGCACTCAAATCTTTTGCTGTATTTAGTTTATTTTGGCATCCGGATGATGATTCTAGCATGAAATTGCTTGGGCACCTGTTAATTTTTAAGATTTTGACACATTCAGCTCAAATGTACAATCATGCGCTAAAAACGCATTTAAAGCAATAAAAAGGTGATTATGGCTGTCAAACCTAAACCAAACGTTGTGCACTCAAATCTTTTGCTGTATTTAGTTTATTTTGGCATCCGGATGATGATTCTAGCATGAAATTGCTTGGGCACCTGTTAATTTTTAAGATTTTGACACATTCAGCTCAAATGTACAATCATGCGCTAAAAACGCATTTAAAGCAATAAAAAGGTGATTATGGCTGTCAAACCTAAACCAAACGTTGTGCACTCAAATCTTTTGCTGTATTTAGTTTATTTTGGCATCCGGATGATGATTCTAGCATGAAATTGTTTGGGCACCTGTTAATTTTTAAGATTTTGACACATTCAGCTCAAATGTACACAATTGCTGATTATGGCTGTCAAATCTAAACCAAACGTTGTGCACTAAAATCTTTTGCTGTATTTTGTTTATTTTGGCATCCGGATGATGATTCTAGCATGAAATTGCTTGGGCACCTGTTAATTTTTAAGATTTTGACACATTCAGCTCAAATGTACAATCATGCGCTAAAAACGCATTTAAAGCAATAAAAAGTTGATTATGGCTGTCAAATCTAAACCAAACGTTGTGCACTCAAATCTTTTGCTGTATTTAGTTTATTTTGGCATCCGGATGATGATTCTAGCATGAAATTGCTTGGGCACCTGTTAATTTTTAAGATTTTGACACATTCAGCTCAAATGTACAATCATGCGCTAAAAACGCATTTAAAGCAATAAAAAGGTGATTATGGCTGTCAAACCTAAACCAAACGTTGTGCACTCAAATCTTTTGCTGTATTTAGTTTATTTTGGCATCCGGATGATGATTCTAGCATGAAATTGCTTGGGCACCTGTTAATTTTTAAGATTTTGACACATTCAGCTCAAATGTACAATCATGCGCTAAAAACGCATTTAAAGCAATAAAAAGGTGATTATGGCTGTCAAACCTAAACC
This sequence comes from Festucalex cinctus, assembly GCF_051991245.1. Lineage (NCBI taxonomy): Eukaryota > Metazoa > Chordata > Actinopteri > Syngnathiformes > Syngnathidae > Festucalex > Festucalex cinctus. Next base: position 109,941 of record NW_027520305.1, on the reverse strand, counting down.
AAACGTTGTGCACTCAAATCTTTTGCTGTATTTAGTTTATTTTGGCATCCGGATGATGATTCTAGCATGAAATTGCTTGGGCACCTGTTAATTTTTAAGATTTTGACACATTCAGCTCAAATGTACAGAATTGTTGATTATGGCTGTCAAATCTAAACCAAACGTTGTGCACTAAAATCTTTTGCTGTATTTTGTTTATTTTGGCATCCGGATGATGATTCTAGCATGAAATTGCTTGGGCACCTGTTAATTTTTAAGATTTTGACACATTCAGCTCAAATGTACAATCATGCGCTAAAAACGCATTTAAAGCAATAAAAAGTTGATTATGGCTGTCAAATCTAAACCAAACGTTGTGCACTCAAATCTTTTGCTGTATTTAGTTTATTTTGGCATCCGGATGATGATTCTAGCATGAAATTGCTTGGGCACCTGTTAATTTTTAAGATTTTGACACATTCAGCTCAAATGTACAATCATGCGCTAAAAACGCATTTAAAGCAATAAAAAGGTGATTATGGCTGTCAAACCTAAACCAAACGTTGTGCACTCAAATCTTTTGCTGTATTTAGTTTATTTTGGCATCCGGATGATGATTCTAGCATGAAATTGCTTGGGCACCTGTTAATTTTTAAGATTTTGACACATTCAGCTCAAATGTACAATCATGCGCTAAAAACGCATTTAAAGCAATAAAAAGGTGATTATGGCTGTCAAACCTAAACCAAACGTTGTGCACTCAAATCTTTTGCTGTATTTAGTTTATTTTGGCATCCGGATGATGATTCTAGCATGAAATTGCTTGGGCACCTGTTAATTTTTAAGATTTTGACACATTCAGCTCAAATGTACAGAATTGTTGATTATGGCTGTCAAATCTAAACCAAACGTTGTGCACTAAAATCTTTTGCTGTATTTTGTTTATTTTGGCATCCGGATGATGATTCTAGCATGAAATTGCTTGGGCACCTGTTAATTTTTAAGATTTTGACACATTCAGCTCAAATGTACAATCATGCGCTAAAAACGCATTTAAAGCAATAAAAAGGTGATTATGGCTGTCAAACCTAAACCAAACGTTGTGCACTCAAATCTTTTGCTGTATTTAGTTTATTTTGGCATCCGGATGATGATTCTAGCATGAAATTGCTTGGGCACCTGTTAATTTTTAAGATTTTGACACATTCAGCTCAAATGTACAATCATGCGCTAAAAACGCATTTAAAGCAATAAAAAGGTGATTATGGCTGTCAAACCTAAACCAAACGTTGTGCACTCAAATCTTTTGCTGTATTTAGTTTATTTTGGCATCCGGATGATGATTCTAGCATGAAATTGCTTGGGCACCTGTTAATTTTTAAGATTTTGACACATTCAGCTCAAATGTACAGAATTGTTGATTATGGCTGTCAAATCTAAACCAAACGTTGTGCACTAAAATCTTTTGCTGTATTTTGTTTATTTTGGCATCCGGATGATGATTCTAGCATGAAATTGCTTGGGCACCTGTTAATTTTTAAGATTTTGACACATTCAGCTCAAATGTACAATCATGCGCTAAAAACGCATTTAAAGCAATAAAAAGTTGATTATGGCTGTCAAATCTAAACCAAACGTTGTGCACTCAAATCTTTTGCTGTATTTAGTTTATTTTGGCATCCGGATGATGATTCTAGCATGAAATTGCTTGGGCACCTGTTAATTTTTAAGATTTTGACACATTCAGCTCAAATGTACAATCATGCGCTAAAAACGCATTTAAAGCAATAAAAAGGTGATTATGGCTGTCAAACCTAAACCAAACGTTGTGCACTCAAATCTTTTGCTGTATTTAGTTTATTTTGGCATCCGGATGATGATTCTAGCATGAAATTGCTTGGGCACCTGTTAATTTTTAAGATTTTGACACATTCAGCTCAAATGTACAATCATGCGCTAAAAACGCATTTAAAGCAATAAAAAGGTGATTATGGCTGTCAAACCTAAACCAAACGTTGTGCACTCAAATCTTTTGCTGTATTTAGTTTATTTTGGCATCCGGATGATGATTCTAGCATGAAATTGCTTGGGCACCTGTTAATTTTTAAGATTTTGACACATTCAGCTCAAATGTACAGAATTGTTGATTATGGCTGTCAAATCTAAACCAAACGTTGTGCACTAAAATCTTTTGCTGTATTTTGTTTATTTTGGCATCCGGATGATGATTCTAGCATGAAATTGCTTGGGCACCTGTTAATTTTTAAGATTTTGACACATTCAGCTCAAATGTACAATCATGCGCTAAAAACGCATTTAAAGCAATAAAAAGTTGATTATGGCTGTCAAATCTAAACCAAACGTTGTGCACTCAAATCTTTTGCTGTATTTAGTTTATTTTGGCATCCGGATGATGATTCTAGCATGAAATTGCTTGGGCACCTGTTAATTTTTAAGATTTTGACACATTCAGCTCAAATGTACAATCATGCGCTAAAAACGCATTTAAAGCAATAAAAAGGTGATTATGGCTGTCAAACCTAAACCAAACGTTGTGCACTCAAATCTTTTGCTGTATTTAGTTTATTTTGGCATCCGGATGATGATTCTAGCATGAAATTGCTTGGGCACCTGTTAATTTTTAAGATTTTGACACATTCACCTCAAATGTACAATCATGCGCTAAAAACGCATTTAAAGCAATAAAAAGGTGATTATGGCTGTCAAACCTAAACCAAACGTTGTGCACTCAAATCTTTTGCTGTATTTAGTTTATTTTGGCATCCGGATGATGATTCTACCATGAAATTGCTTGGGCACCTGTTAATTTTTAAGATTTTGACACATTCAGCTCAAATGTACACAATTGCTGATTATGGCTGTCAAATCTAAACCAAACGTTGTGCACTCAAATCTTTTGCTGTATTTAGTTTATTTTGGCATCCGGATGATGATTCTAGCATGAAATTGCTTGGGCACCTGTTAATTTTTAAGATTTTGACACATTCAGCTCAAATGTACAATCATGCGCTAAAAACGCATTTAAAGCAATAAAAGGTGATTATGGCTGTCAAACCTAAACCAAACGTTGTGCACTCAAATCTTTTGCTGTATTTAGTTTATTTTGGCATCCGGATGATGATTCTAGCATGAAATTGCTTGGGCACCTGTTAATTTTTAAGATTTTGACACATTCAGCTCAAATGTACAATCATGCGCTAAAAACGCATTTAAAGCAATAAAAAGGTGATTATGGCTGTCAAACCTAAACCAAACGTTGTGCACTCAAATCTTTTGCTGTATTTAGTTTATTTTGGCATCCGGATGATGATTCTAGCATGAAATTGCTTGGGCACCTGTTAATTTTTAAGATTTTGACACATTCAGCTCAAATGTACAATCATGCGCTAAAAACGCATTTAAAGCAATAAAAAGGTGATTATGGCTGTCAAACCTAAACCAAACGTTGTGCACTCAAATCTTTTGCTGTATTTAGTTTATTTTGGCATCCGGATGATGATTCTAGCATGAAATTGTTTGGGCACCTGTTAATTTTTAAGATTTTGACACATTCAGCTCAAATGTACACAATTGCTGATTATGGCTGTCAAATCTAAACCAAACGTTGTGCACTAAAATCTTTTGCTGTATTTTGTTTATTTTGGCATCCGGATGATGATTCTAGCATGAAATTGCTTGGGCACCTGTTAATTTTTAAGATTTTGACACATTCAGCTCAAATGTACAATCATGCGCTAAAAACGCATTTAAAGCAATAAAAAGTTGATTATGGCTGTCAAATCTAAACCAAACGTTGTGCACTCAAATCTTTTGCTGTATTTAGTTTATTTTGGCATCCGGATGATGATTCTAGCATGAAATTGCTTGGGCACCTGTTAATTTTTAAGATTTTGACACATTCAGCTCAAATGTACAATCATGCGCTAAAAACGCATTTAAAGCAATAAAAAGGTGATTATGGCTGTCAAACCTAAACCAAACGTTGTGCACTCAAATCTTTTGCTGTATTTAGTTTATTTTGGCATCCGGATGATGATTCTAGCATGAAATTGCTTGGGCACCTGTTAATTTTTAAGATTTTGACACATTCAGCTCAAATGTACAATCATGCGCTAAAAACGCATTTAAAGCAATAAAAAGGTGATTATGGCTGTCAAACCTAAACCAAACGTTGTGCACTCAAATCTTTTGCTGTATTTAGTTTATTTTGGCATCCGGATGATGATTCTAGCATGAAATTGCTTGGGCACCTGTTAATTTTTAAGATTTTGACACATTCAGCTCAAATGTACAGAATTGTTGATTATGGCTGTCAAATCTAAACCAAACGTTGTGCACTAAAATCTTTTGCTGTATTTTGTTTATTTTGGCATCCGGATGATGATTCTAGCATGAAATTGCTTGGGCACCTGTTAATTTTTAAGATTTTGACACATTCAGCTCAAATGTACAATCATGCGCTAAAAACGCATTTAAAGCAATAAAAAGTTGATTATGGCTGTCAAATCTAAACCAAACGTTGTGCACTCAAATCTTTTGCTGTATTTAGTTTATTTTGGCATCCGGATGATGATTCTAGCATGAAATTGCTTGGGCACCTGTTAATTTTTAAGATTTTGACACATTCAGCTCAAATGTACAATCATGCGCTAAAAACGCATTTAAAGCAATAAAAAGGTGATTATGGCTGTCAAACCTAAACCAAACGTTGTGCACTCAAATCTTTTGCTGTATTTAGTTTATTTTGGCATCCGGATGATGATTCTAGCATGAAATTGCTTGGGCACCTGTTAATTTTTAAGATTTTGACACATTCAGCTCAAATGTACAATCATGCGCTAAAAACGCATTTAAAGCAATAAAAAGGTGATTATGGCTGTCAAACCTAAACCAAACGTTGTGCACTCAAATCTTTTGCTGTATTTAGTTTATTTTGGCATCCGGATGATGATTCTAGCATGAAATTGCTTGGGCACCTGTTAATTTTTAAGATTTTGACACATTCAGCTCAAATGTACAGAATTGTTGATTATGGCTGTCAAATCTAAACCAAACGTTGTGCACTAAAATCTTTTGCTGTATTTTGTTTATTTTGGCATCCGGATGATGATTCTAGCATGAAATTGCTTGGGCACCTGTTAATTTTTAAGATTTTGACACATTCAGCTCAAATGTACAATCATGCGCTAAAAACGCATTTAAAGCAATAAAAAGTTGATTATGGCTGTCAAATCTAAACCAAACGTTGTGCACTCAAATCTTTTGCTGTATTTAGTTTATTTTGGCATCCGGATGATGATTCTAGCATGAAATTGCTTGGGCACCTGTTAATTTTTAAGATTTTGACACATTCAGCTCAAATGTACAATCATGCGCTAAAAACGCATTTAAAGCAATAAAAAGGTGATTATGGCTGTCAAACCTAAACCAAACGTTGTGCACTCAAATCTTTTGCTGTATTTAGTTTATTTTGGCATCCGGATGATGATTCTAGCATGAAATTGCTTGGGCACCTGTTAATTTTTAAGATTTTGACACATTCAGCTCAAATGTACAATCATGCGCTAAAAACGCATTTAAAGCAATAAAAAGGTGATTATGGCTGTCAAACCTAAACCAAACGTTGTGCACTCAAATCTTTTGCTGTATTTAGTTTATTTTGGCATCCGGATGATGATTCTAGCATGAAATTGCTTGGGCACCTGTTAATTTTTAAGATTTTGACACATTCAGCTCAAATGTACAGAATTGTTGATTATGGCTGTCAAATCTAAACCAAACGTTGTGCACTAAAATCTTTTGCTGTATTTTGTTTATTTTGGCATCCGGATGATGATTCTAGCATGAAATTGCTTGGGCACCTGTTAATTTTTAAGATTTTGACACATTCAGCTCAAATGTACAATCATGCGCTAAAAACGCATTTAAAGCAATAAAAAGTTGATTATGGCTGTCAAATCTAAACCAAACGTTGTGCACTCAAATCTTTTGCTGTATTTAGTTTATTTTGGCATCCGGATGATGATTCTAGCATGAAATTGCTTGGGCACCTGTTAATTTTTAAGATTTTGACACATTCAGCTCAAATGTACAATCATGCGCTAAAAACGCATTTAAAGCAATAAAAAGGTGATTATGGCTGTCAAACCTAAACCAAACGTTGTGCACTCAAATCTTTTGCTGTATTTAGTTTATTTTGGCATCCGGATGATGATTCTAGCATGAAATTGCTTGGGCACCTGTTAATTTTTAAGATTTTGACACATTCACCTCAAATGTACAATCATGCGCTAAAAACGCATTTAAAGCAATAAAAAGGTGATTATGGCTGTCAAACCTAAACCAAACGTTGTGCACTCAAATCTTTTGCTGTATTTAGTTTATTTTGGCATCCGGATGATGATTCTACCATGAAATTGCTTGGGCACCTGTTAATTTTTAAGATTTTGACACATTCAGCTCAAATGTACACAATTGCTGATTATGGCTGTCAAATCTAAACCAAACGTTGTGCACTCAAATCTTTTGCTGTATTTAGTTTATTTTGGCATCCGGATGATGATTCTAGCATGAAATTGCTTGGGCACCTGTTAATTTTTAAGATTTTGACACATTCAGCTCAAATGTACAATCATGCGCTAAAAACGCATTTAAAGCAATAAAAGGTGATTATGGCTGTCAAACCTAAACCAAACGTTGTGCACTCAAATCTTTTGCTGTATTTAGTTTATTTTGGCATCCGGATGATGATTCTAGCATGAAATTGCTTGGGCACCTGTTAATTTTTAAGATTTTGACACATTCAGCTCAAATGTACACAATTGCTGATTATGGCTGTCAAATCTAAACCAAACGTTGTGCACTCAAATCTTTTGCTGTATTTAGTTTATTTTGGCATCCGGATGATGATTCTAGCATGAAATTGCTTGGGCACCTGTTAATTTTTAAGATTTTGACACATTCAGCTCAAATGTACAATCATGCGCTAAAAACGCATTTAAAGCAATAAAAAGGTGATTATGGCTGTCAAACCTAAACCAAACGTTGTGCACTCAAATCTTTTGCTGTATTTAGTTTATTTTGGCATCCGGATGATGATTCTAGCATGAAATTGTTTGGGCACCTGTTAATTTTTAAGATTTTGACACATTCAGCTCAAATGTACACAATTGCTGATTATGGCTGTCAAATCTAAACCAAACGTTGTGCACTCAAATCTTTTGCTGTATTTAGTTTATTTTGGCATCCGGATGATGATTCTAGCATGAAATTGCTTGGGCACCTGTTAATTTTTAAGATTTTGACACATTCAGCTCAAATGTTCACAATTGCTGATTATGGCTGTCAAATCTAAACCAAACGTTGTACACTCAAATCTTTTGCTGTATTTAGTTTATTTTGGCATCCGGATGATGATTCTAGCATGAAATTGCTTGGGCACGTGTTAATTTTTAAGATTTTGACACATTCAGCTCAAATGTACAATCATGCGCTACAAACGCATTTAAAGCAATAAAAAGGTGATTATGGCTGTCAAACCTAAACCAAACGTGCACTCAAATCTTTTGCTGTATTTAGTTTATTTTGGCATCCGGATGATGATTCTAGCATGAAATTGCTTGGGCACCTGTTAATTTTTAAGATTTTGACACATTCAGCTCAAATGTACAGAATTGTTGATTATGGCTGTCAAATCTAAACCAAACGTTGTGCACTAAAATCTTTTGCTGTATTTTGTTTATTTTGGCATCCGGATGATGATTCTAGCATGAAATTGCTTGGGCACCTGTTAATTTTTAAGATTTTGACACATTCAGCTCAAATGTACAATCATGCGCTAAAAACGCATTTAAAGCAATAAAAAGTTGATTATGGCTGTCAAATCTAAACCAAACGTTGTGCACTCAAATCTTTTGCTGTATTTAGTTTATTTTGGCATCCGGATGATGATTCTAGCATGAAATTGCTTGGGCACCTGTTAATTTTTAAGATTTTGACACATTCAGCTCAAAAGTACAATCATGCGCTAAAAACGCATTTAAAGCAATAAAAAGGTGATTATGGCTGTCAAACCTAAACCAAACGTTGTGCACTCAAATCTTTTGCTGTATTTAGTTTATTTTGGCATCCGGATGATGATTCTAGCATGAAATTGCTTGGACACCTGTTAATTTTTAAGATTTTGACACATTCAGCTCAAATGTACACAATTGCTGATTATGGCTGTCAAATCTAAACCAAACGTTGTGCACTCAAATCTTTTGCTGTATTTAGTTTATTTTGGCATCCGGATGATGATTCTAGCATGAAATTGCTTGGGCACCTGTTAATTTTTAAGATTTTGACACATTCAGCTCAAATGTACAATCATGCGCTAAAAACGCATTTAAAGCAATAAAAAGGTGATTATGGCTCTCAAACCTAAACCAAACGTTGTGCACTCAAATCTTTTGCTGTATTTAGTTTATTTTGGCATCCGGATGATGATTCTACCATGAAATTGCTTGGGCACCTGTTAATTTTTAAGATTTTGACACATTCAGCTCAAATGTACACAATTGCTGATTATGGCTGTCAAATCTAAACCAAACGTTGTGCACTCAAATCTTTTGCTGTATTTAGTTTATTTTGGCATCCGGATGATGATTCTAGCATGAAATTGCTTGGGCACCTGTTAATTTTTAAGATTTTGACACATTCAGCTCAAATGTACAATCATGCGCTAAAAACGCATTTAAAGCAATAAAAGGTGATTATGGCTGTCAAACCTAAACCAAACGTTGTGCACTCAAATCTTTTGCTGTATTTAGTTTATTTTGGCATCCGGATGATGATTCTAGCATGAAATTGCTTGGGCACCTGTTAATTTTTAAGATTTTGACACATTCAGCTCAAATGTACACAATTGCTGATTATGGCTGTCAAATCTAAACCAAACGTTGTGCACTCAAATCTTTTGCTGTATTTAGTTTATTTTGGCATCCGGATGATGATTCTAGCATGAAATTGCTTGGGCACCTGTTAATTTTTAAGATTTTGACACATTCAGCTCAAATGTACAATCATGCGCTAAAAACGCATTTAAAGCAATAAAAAGGTGATTATGGCTGTCAAACCTAAACCAAACGTTGTGCACTCAAATCTTTTGCTGTATTTAGTTTATTTTGGCATCCGGATGATGATTCTAGCATGAAATTGTTTGGGCACCTGTTAATTTTTAAGATTTTGACACATTCAGCTCAAATGTACACAATTGCTGATTATGGCTGTCAAATCTAAACCAAACGTTGTGCACTCAAATCTTTTGCTGTATTTAGTTTATTTTGGCATCCGGATGATGATTCTAGCATGAAATTGCTTGGGCACCTGTTAATTTTTAAGATTTTGACACATTCAGCTCAAATGTTCACAATTGCTGATTATGGCTGTCAAATCTAAACCAAACGTTGTACACTCAAATCTTTTGCTGTATTTAGTTTATTTTGGCATCCGGATGATGATTCTAGCATGAAATTGCTTGGGCACGTGTTAATTTTTAAGATTTTGACACATTCAGCTCAAATGTACAATCATGCGCTACAAACGCATTTAAAGCAATAAAAAGGTGATTATGGCTGTCAAACCTAAACCAAACGTGCACTCAAATCTTTTGCTGTATTTAGTTTATTTTGGCATCCGGATGATGATTCTAGCATGAAATTGCTTGGGCACCTGTTAATTTTTAAGATTTTGACACATTCAGCTCAAATGTACAGAATTGTTGATTATGGCTGTCAAATCTAAACCAAACGTTGTGCACTAAAATCTTTTGCTGTATTTTGTTTATTTTGGCATCCGGATGATGATTCTAGCATGAAATTGCTTGGGCACCTGTTAATTTTTAAGATTTTGACACATTCAGCTCAAATGTACAATCATGCGCTAAAAACGCATTTAAAGCAATAAAAAGTTGATTATGGCTGTCAAATCTAAACCAAACGTTGTGCACTCAAATCTTTTGCTGTATTTAGTTTATTTTGGCATCCGGATGATGATTCTAGCATGAAATTGCTTGGGCACCTGTTAATTTTTAAGATTTTGACACATTCAGCTCAAAAGTACAATCATGCGCTAAAAACGCATTTAAAGCAATAAAAAGGTGATTATGGCTGTCAAACCTAAACCAAACGTTGTGCACTCAAATCTTTTGCTGTATTTAGTTTATTTTGGCATCCGGATGATGATTCTAGCATGAAATTGCTTGGACACCTGTTAATTTTTAAGATTTTGACACATTCAGCTCAAATGTACACAATTGCTGATTATGGCTGTCAAATCTAAACCAAACGTTGTGCACTCAAATCTTTTGCTGTATTTAGTTTATTTTGGCATCCGGATGATGATTCTAGCATGAAATTGCTTGGGCACCTGTTAATTTTTAAGATTTTGACACATTCAGCTCAAATGTACAATCATGCGCTAAAAACGCATTTAAAGCAATAAAAAGGTGATTATGGCTCTCAAACCTAAACCAAACGTTGTGCACTCAAATCTTTTGCTGTATTTAGTTTATTTTGGCATCCGGATGATGATTCTACCATGAAATTGCTTGGGCACCTGTTAATTTTTAAGATTTTGACACATTCAGCTCAAATGTACACAATTGCTGATTATGGCTGTCAAATCTAAACCAAACGTTGTGCACTCAAATCTTTTGCTGTATTTAGTTTATTTTGGCATCCGGATGATGATTCTAGCATGAAATTGCTTGGGCACCTGTTAATTTTTAAGATTTTGACACATTCAGCTCAAATGTACAATCATGCGCTAAAAACGCATTTAAAGCAATAAAAAGGTGATTATGGCTGTCAAACCTAAACCAAACGTTGTGCACTCAAATCTTTTGCTGTATTTAGTTTATTTTGGCATCCGGATGATGATTCTAGCATGAAATTGCTTGGGCACCTGTTAATTTTTAAGATTTTGACACATTCACCTCAAATGTACAATCATGCGCTAAAAACGCATTTAAAGCAATAAAAAGGTGATTATGGCTGTCAAACCTAAACCAAACGTTGTGCACTCAAATCTTTTGCTGTATTTAGTTTATTTTGGCATCCGGATGATGATTCTAGCATGAAATTGCTTGGGCACCTGTTAATTTTTAAGATTTTGACACATTCAGCTCAAATGTACAGAATTGCTGATTATGGCTGTCAAATCTAAACCAAACGTTGTGCACTCAAATCTTTTGCTGTATTTAGTTTATTTTGGCATCCGGATGATGATTCTAGCATGAAATTGCTTGGGCACCTGTTAATTTTTAAGATTTTGACACATTCAGCTCAAATGTACAATCATGCGCTAAAAACGCATTTAAAGCAATAAAAGGTGATTATGGCTGTCAAACCTAAACCAAACGTTGTGCACTCAAATCTTTTGCTGTATTTAGTTTATTTTGGCATCCGGATGATGATTCTACCATGAAATTGCTTGGGCACCTGTTAATTTTTAAGATTTTGACACATTCAGCTCAAATGTACACAATTGCTGATTATGGCTGTCAAATCTAAACCAAACGTTGTGCACTCAAATCTTTTGCTGTATTTAGTTTATTTTGGCATCCGGATGATGATTCTAGCATGAAATTGCTTGGGCACCTGTTAATTTTTAAGATTTTGACACATTCAGCTCAAATGTACAATCATGCGCTAAAAACGCATTTAAAGCAATAAAAAGGTGATTATGGCTGTCAAACCTAAACCAAACGTTGTGCACTCAAATCTTTTGCTGTATTTAGTTTATTTTGGCATCCGGATGATGATTCTAGCATGAAATTGCTTGGGCACCTGTTAATTTTTAAGATTTTGACACATTCAGCTCAAATGTACAATCATGCGCTACAAACGCATTTAAAGCAATAAAAAGGTGATTATGGCTGTCAAACCTAAACCAAACGTGCACTCAAATCTTTTGCTGTATTTAGTTTATTTTGGCATCCGGATGATGATTCTACCATGAAATTGCTTGGGCACCTGTTAATTTTTAAGATTTTGACACATTCAGCTCAAATGTACACAATTGCTGATTATGGCTGTCAAATCTAAACCAAACGTTGTGCACTCAAATCTTTTGCTGTATTTTGTTTATTTTGGCATCCGGATGATGATTCTAGCATGAAATTGCTTGGGCACCTGTTAATTTTTAAGATTTTGACACATTCAGCTCAAATGTACAATCATGCGCTAAAAACGCATTTAAAGCAATAAAAAGGTGATTATGGCTGTCAAACCTAAACCAAACGTTGTGCACTCAAATCTTTTGCTGTATTTAGTTTATTTTGGCATCCGGATGATGATTCTAGCATGAAATTGCTTGGGCACCTGTTAATTTTTAAGATTTTGACACATTCAGCTCAAATGTACACAATTGCTGATTATGGCTGTCAAATCTAAACCAAACGTTGTGCACTCAAATCTTTTGCTGTATTTAGTTTATTTTGGCATCCGGATGATGATTCTAGCATGAAATTGCTTGGGCACCTGTTAATTTTTAAGATTTTGACACATTCAGCTCAAATGTACAATCATGCGCTAAAAACGCATTTAAAGCAATAAAAAGGTGATTATGGCTGTCAAACCTAAACCAAACGTTGTGCACTCAAATCTTTTGCTGTATTTAGTTTATTTTGGCATCCGGATGATGATTCTAGCATGAAATTGCTTGGGCACCTGTTAATTTTTAAGATTTTGACACATTCACCTCAAATGTACAATCATGCGCTAAAAACGCATTTAAAGCAATAAAAAGGTGATTATGGCTGTCAAACCTAAACCAAACGTTGTGCACTCAAATCTTTTGCTGTATTTAGTTTATTTTGGCATCCGGATGATGATTCTAGCATGAAATTGCTTGGGCACCTGTTAATTTTTAAGATTTTGACACATTCAGCTCAAATGTACAGAATTGCTGATTATGGCTGTCAAATCTAAACCAAACGTTGTGCACTCAAATCTTTTGCTGTATTTAGTTTATTTTGGCATCCGGATGATGATTCTAGCATGAAATTGCTTGGGCACCTGTTAATTTTTAAGATTTTGACACATTCAGCTCAAATGTACAATCATGCGCTAAAAACGCATTTAAAGCAATAAAAGGTGATTATGGCTGTCAAACCTAAACCAAACGTTGTGCACTCAAATCTTTTGCTGTATTTAGTTTATTTTGGCATCCGGATGATGATTCTACCATGAAATTGCTTGGGCACCTGTTAATTTTTAAGATTTTGACACATTCAGCTCAAATGTACACAATTGCTGATTATGGCTGTCAAATCTAAACCAAACGTTGTGCACTCAAATCTTTTGCTGTATTTAGTTTATTTTGGCATCCGGATGATGATTCTAGCATGAAATTGCTTGGGCACCTGTTAATTTTTAAGATTTTGACACATTCAGCTCAAATGTACAATCATGCGCTAAAAACGCATTTAAAGCAATAAAAAGGTGATTATGGCTGTCAAACCTAAACCAAACGTTGTGCACTCAAATCTTTTGCTGTATTTAGTTTATTTTGGCATCCGGATGATGATTCTAGCATGAAATTGCTTGGGCACCTGTTAATTTTTAAGATTTTGACACATTCAGCTCAAATGTACAATCATGCGCTACAAACGCATTTAAAGCAATAAAAAGGTGATTATGGCTGTCAAACCTAAACCAAACGTGCACTCAAATCTTTTGCTGTATTTAGTTTATTTTGGCATCCGGATGATGATTCTACCATGAAATTGCTTGGGCACCTGTTAATTTTTAAGATTTTGACACATTCAGCTCAAATGTACACAATTGCTGATTATGGCTGTCAAATCTAAACCAAACGTTGTGCACTCAAATCTTTTGCTGTATTTTGTTTATTTTGGCATCCGGATGATGATTCTAGCATGAAATTGCTTGGGCACCTGTTAATTTTTAAGATTTTGACACATTCAGCTCAAATGTACAATCATGCGCTAAAAACGCATTTAAAGCAATAAAAAGGTGATTATGGCTGTCAAACCTAAACCAAACGTTGTGCACTCAAATCTTTTGCTGTATTTAGTTTATTTTGGCATCCGGATGATGATTCTAGCATGAAATTGCTTGGGCACCTGTTAATTTTTAAGATTTTGACACATTCAGCTCAAATGTACAGAATTGTTGATTATGGCTGTCAAATCTAAACCAAACGTTGTGCACTAAAATCTTTTGCTGTATTTTGTTTATTTTGGCATCCGGATGATGATTCTAGCATGAAATTGCTTGGGCACCTGTTAATTTTTAAGATTTTGACACATTCAGCTCAAATGTACAATCATGCGCTAAAAACGCATTTAAAGCAATAAAAAGTTGATTATGGCTGTCAAATCTAAACCAAACGTTGTGCACTCAAATCTTTTGCTGTATTTAGTTTATTTTGGCATCCGGATGATGATTCTAGCATGAAATTGCTTGGGCACCTGTTAATTTTTAAGATTTTGACACATTCAGCTCAAATGTACAATCATGCGCTAAAAACGCATTTAAAGCAATAAAAAGGTGATTATGGCTGTCAAACCTAAACCAAACGTTGTGCACTCAAATCTTTTGCTGTATTTAGTTTATTTTGGCATCCGGATGATGATTCTAGCATGAAATTGCTTGGGCACCTGTTAATTTTTAAGATTTTGACACATTCACCTCAAATGTACAATCATGCGCTAAAAACGCATTTAAAGCAATAAAAAGGTGATTATGGCTGTCAAACCTAAACCAAACGTTGTGCACTCAAATCTTTTGCTGTATTTAGTTTATTTTGGCATCCGGATGATGATTCTACCATGAAATTGCTTGGGCACCTGTTAATTTTTAAGATTTTGACACATTCAGCTCAAATGTACACAATTGCTGATTATGGCTGTCAAATCTAAACCAAACGTTGTGCACTCAAATCTTTTGCTGTATTTAGTTTATTTTGGCATCCGGATGATGATTCTAGCATGAAATTGCTTGGGCACCTGTTAATTTTTAAGATTTTGACACATTCAGCTCAAATGTACAATCATGCGCTAAAAACGCATTTAAAGCAATAAAAGGTGATTATGGCTGTCAAACCTAAACCAAACGTTGTGCACTCAAATCTTTTGCTGTATTTAGTTTATTTTGGCATCCGGATGATGATTCTAGCATGAAATTGCTTGGGCACCTGTTAATTTTTAAGATTTTGACACATTCAGCTCAAATGTACACAATTGCTGATTATGGCTGTCAAATCTAAACCAAACGTTGTGCACTCAAATCTTTTGCTGTATTTAGTTTATTTTGGCATCCGGATGATGATTCTAGCATG
Source organism: Festucalex cinctus (assembly GCF_051991245.1). NCBI lineage: Eukaryota > Metazoa > Chordata > Actinopteri > Syngnathiformes > Syngnathidae > Festucalex > Festucalex cinctus. The sequence continues at coordinate 94,596 of NW_027520305.1, read as the reverse complement.
AAATTGCTTGGGCACCTGTTAATTTTTAAGATTTTGACACATTCAGCTCAAATGTACAATCATGCGCTAAAAACGCATTTAAAGCAATAAAAAGGTGATTATGGCTGTCAAACCTAAACCAAACGTTGTGCACTCAAATCTTTTGCTGTATTTAGTTTATTTTGGCATCCGGATGATGATTCTAGCATGAAATTGTTTGGGCACCTGTTAATTTTTAAGATTTTGACACATTCAGCTCAAATGTACACAATTGCTGATTATGGCTGTCAAATCTAAACCAAACGTTGTGCACTCAAATCTTTTGCTGTATTTAGTTTATTTTGGCATCCGGATGATGATTCTAGCATGAAATTGCTTGGGCACCTGTTAATTTTTAAGATTTTGACACATTCAGCTCAAATGTTCACAATTGCTGATTATGGCTGTCAAATCTAAACCAAACGTTGTACACTCAAATCTTTTGCTGTATTTAGTTTATTTTGGCATCCGGATGATGATTCTAGCATGAAATTGCTTGGGCACGTGTTAATTTTTAAGATTTTGACACATTCAGCTCAAATGTACAATCATGCGCTACAAACGCATTTAAAGCAATAAAAAGGTGATTATGGCTGTCAAACCTAAACCAAACGTGCACTCAAATCTTTTGCTGTATTTAGTTTATTTTGGCATCCGGATGATGATTCTAGCATGAAATTGCTTGGGCACCTGTTAATTTTTAAGATTTTGACACATTCAGCTCAAATGTACAGAATTGTTGATTATGGCTGTCAAATCTAAACCAAACGTTGTGCACTAAAATCTTTTGCTGTATTTTGTTTATTTTGGCATCCGGATGATGATTCTAGCATGAAATTGCTTGGGCACCTGTTAATTTTTAAGATTTTGACACATTCAGCTCAAATGTACAATCATGCGCTAAAAACGCATTTAAAGCAATAAAAAGTTGATTATGGCTGTCAAATCTAAACCAAACGTTGTGCACTCAAATCTTTTGCTGTATTTAGTTTATTTTGGCATCCGGATGATGATTCTAGCATGAAATTGCTTGGGCACCTGTTAATTTTTAAGATTTTGACACATTCAGCTCAAAAGTACAATCATGCGCTAAAAACGCATTTAAAGCAATAAAAAGGTGATTATGGCTGTCAAACCTAAACCAGACGTTGTGCACTCAAATCTTTTGCTGTATTTAGTTTATTTTGGCATCCGGATGATGATTCTAGCATGAAATTGCTTGGGCACCTGTTAATTTTTAAGATTTTGACACATTCAGCTCAAATGTACACAATTGCTGATTATGGCTGTCAAATCTAAACCAAACGTTGTGCACTCAAATCTTTTGCTGTATTTAGTTTATTTTGGCATCCGGATGATGATTCTAGCATGAAATTGCTTGGGCACCTGTTAATTTTTAAGATTTTGACACATTCAGCTCAAATGTACAATCATGCGCTAAAAACGCATTTAAAGCAATAAAAAGGTGATTATGGCTCTCAAACCTAAACCAAACGTTGTGCACTCAAATCTTTTGCTGTATTTAGTTTATTTTGGCATCCGGATGATGATTCTACCATGAAATTGCTTGGGCACCTGTTAATTTTTAAGATTTTGACACATTCAGCTCAAATGTACACAATTGCTGATTATGGCTGTCAAATCTAAACCAAACGTTGTGCACTCAAATCTTTTGCTGTATTTAGTTTATTTTGGCATCCGGATGATGATTCTAGCATGAAATTGCTTGGGCACCTGTTAATTTTTAAGATTTTGACACATTCAGCTCAAATGTACAATCATGCGCTAAAAACGCATTTAAAGCAATAAAAAGGTGATTATGGCTGTCAAACCTAAACCAAACGTTGTGCACTCAAATCTTTTGCTGTATTTAGTTTATTTTGGCATCCGGATGATGATTCTAGCATGAAATTGCTTGGGCACCTGTTAATTTTTAAGATTTTGACACATTCACCTCAAATGTACAATCATGCGCTAAAAACGCATTTAAAGCAATAAAAAGGTGATTATGGCTGTCAAACCTAAACCAAACGTTGTGCACTCAAATCTTTTGCTGTATTTAGTTTATTTTGGCATCCGGATGATGATTCTAGCATGAAATTGCTTGGGCACCTGTTAATTTTTAAGATTTTGACACATTCAGCTCAAATGTACAGAATTGCTGATTATGGCTGTCAAATCTAAACCAAACGTTGTGCACTCAAATCTTTTGCTGTATTTAGTTTATTTTGGCATCCGGATGATGATTCTAGCATGAAATTGCTTGGGCACCTGTTAATTTTTAAGATTTTGACACATTCAGCTCAAATGTACAATCATGCGCTAAAAACGCATTTAAAGCAATAAAAGGTGATTATGGCTGTCAAACCTAAACCAAACGTTGTGCACTCAAATCTTTTGCTGTATTTAGTTTATTTTGGCATCCGGATGATGATTCTACCATGAAATTGCTTGGGCACCTGTTAATTTTTAAGATTTTGACACATTCAGCTCAAATGTACACAATTGCTGATTATGGCTGTCAAATCTAAACCAAACGTTGTGCACTCAAATCTTTTGCTGTATTTAGTTTATTTTGGCATCCGGATGATGATTCTAGCATGAAATTGCTTGGGCACCTGTTAATTTTTAAGATTTTGACACATTCAGCTCAAATGTACAATCATGCGCTAAAAACGCATTTAAAGCAATAAAAAGGTGATTATGGCTGTCAAACCTAAACCAAACGTTGTGCACTCAAATCTTTTGCTGTATTTAGTTTATTTTGGCATCCGGATGATGATTCTAGCATGAAATTGCTTGGGCACCTGTTAATTTTTAAGATTTTGACACATTCAGCTCAAATGTACAATCATGCGCTACAAACGCATTTAAAGCAATAAAAAGGTGATTATGGCTGTCAAACCTAAACCAAACGTGCACTCAAATCTTTTGCTGTATTTAGTTTATTTTGGCATCCGGATGATGATTCTACCATGAAATTGCTTGGGCACCTGTTAATTTTTAAGATTTTGACACATTCAGCTCAAATGTACACAATTGCTGATTATGGCTGTCAAATCTAAACCAAACGTTGTGCACTCAAATCTTTTGCTGTATTTTGTTTATTTTGGCATCCGGATGATGATTCTAGCATGAAATTGCTTGGGCACCTGTTAATTTTTAAGATTTTGACACATTCAGCTCAAATGTACAATCATGCGCTAAAAACGCATTTAAAGCAATAAAAAGGTGATTATGGCTGTCAAACCTAAACCAAACGTTGTGCACTCAAATCTTTTGCTGTATTTAGTTTATTTTGGCATCCGGATGATGATTCTAGCATGAAATTGCTTGGGCACCTGTTAATTTTTAAGATTTTGACACATTCAGCTCAAATGTACACAATTGCTGATTATGGCTGTCAAATCTAAACCAAACGTTGTGCACTCAAATCTTTTGCTGTATTTAGTTTATTTTGGCATCCGGATGATGATTCTAGCATGAAATTGCTTGGGCACCTGTTAATTTTTAAGATTTTGACACATTCAGCTCAAATGTACAATCATGCGCTAAAAACGCATTTAAAGCAATAAAAAGGTGATTATGGCTGTCAAACCTAAACCAAACGTTGTGCACTCAAATCTTTTGCTGTATTTAGTTTATTTTGGCATCCGGATGATGATTCTAGCATGAAATTGCTTGGGCACCTGTTAATTTTTAAGATTTTGACACATTCACCTCAAATGTACAATCATGCGCTAAAAACGCATTTAAAGCAATAAAAAGGTGATTATGGCTGTCAAACCTAAACCAAACGTTGTGCACTCAAATCTTTTGCTGTATTTAGTTTATTTTGGCATCCGGATGATGATTCTAGCATGAAATTGCTTGGGCACCTGTTAATTTTTAAGATTTTGACACATTCAGCTCAAATGTACACAATTGCTGATTATGGCTGTCAAATCTAAACCAAACGTTGTGCACTCAAATCTTTTGCTGTATTTAGTTTATTTTGGCATCCGGATGATGATTCTAGCATGAAATTGCTTGGGCACCTGTTAATTTTTAAGATTTTGACACATTCAGCTCAAATGTACAATCATGCGCTAAAAACGCATTTAAAGCAATAAAAAGGTGATTATGGCTGTCAAACCTAAACCAAACGTTGTGCACTCAAATCTTTTGCTGTATTTAGTTTATTTTGGCATCCGGATGATGATTCTAGCATGAAATTGCTTGGGCACCTGTTAATTTTTAAGATTTTGACACATTCAGCTCAAATGTACACAATTGCTGATTATGGCTGTCAAATCTAAACCAAACGTTGTGCACTCAAATCTTTTGCTGTATTTAGTTTATTTTGGCATCCGGATGATGATTCTAGCATGAAATTGCTTGGGCACCTGTTAATTTTTAAGATTTTGACACATTCAGCTCAAATGTACAATCATGCGCTAAAAACGCATTTAAAGCAATAAAAGGTGATTATGGCTGTCAAACCTAAACCAAACGTTGTGCACTCAAATCTTTTGCTGTATTTAGTTTATTTTGGCATCCGGATGATGATTCTACCATGAAATTGCTTGGGCACCTGTTAATTTTTAAGATTTTGACACATTCAGCTCAAATGTACACAATTGCTGATTATGGCTGTCAAATCTAAACCAAACGTTGTGCACTCAAATCTTTTGCTGTATTTAGTTTATTTTGGCATCCGGATGATGATTCTAGCATGAAATTGCTTGGGCACCTGTTAATTTTTAAGATTTTGACACATTCAGCTCAAATGTACAATCATGCGCTAAAAACGCATTTAAAGCAATAAAAAGGTGATTATGGCTGTCAAACCTAAACCAAACGTTGTGCACTCAAATCTTTTGCTGTATTTAGTTTATTTTGGCATCCGGATGATGATTCTAGCATGAAATTGCTTGGGCACCTGTTAATTTTTAAGATTTTGACACATTCAGCTCAAATGTACAATCATGCGCTACAAACGCATTTAAAGCAATAAAAAGGTGATTATGGCTGTCAAACCTAAACCAAACGTGCACTCAAATCTTTTGCTGTATTTAGTTTATTTTGGCATCCGGATGATGATTCTACCATGAAATTGCTTGGGCACCTGTTAATTTTTAAGATTTTGACACATTCAGCTCAAATGTACACAATTGCTGATTATGGCTGTCAAATCTAAACCAAACGTTGTGCACTCAAATCTTTTGCTGTATTTTGTTTATTTTGGCATCCGGATGATGATTCTAGCATGAAATTGCTTGGGCACCTGTTAATTTTTAAGATTTTGACACATTCAGCTCAAATGTACAATCATGCGCTAAAAACGCATTTAAAGCAATAAAAAGGTGATTATGGCTGTCAAACCTAAACCAAACGTTGTGCACTCAAATCTTTTGCTGTATTTAGTTTATTTTGGCATCCGGATGATGATTCTAGCATGAAATTGCTTGGGCACCTGTTAATTTTTAAGATTTTGACACATTCAGCTCAAATGTACACAATTGCTGATTATGGCTGTCAAATCTAAACCAAACGTTGTGCACTCAAATCTTTTGCTGTATTTAGTTTATTTTGGCATCCGGATGATGATTCTAGCATGAAATTGCTTGGGCACCTGTTAATTTTTAAGATTTTGACACATTCAGCTCAAATGTACAATCATGCGCTAAAAACGCATTTAAAGCAATAAAAAGGTGATTATGGCTGTCAAACCTAAACCAAACGTTGTGCACTCAAATCTTTTGCTGTATTTAGTTTATTTTGGCATCCGGATGATGATTCTAGCATGAAATTGCTTGGGCACCTGTTAATTTTTAAGATTTTGACACATTCACCTCAAATGTACAATCATGCGCTAAAAACGCATTTAAAGCAATAAAAAGGTGATTATGGCTGTCAAACCTAAACCAAACGTTGTGCACTCAAATCTTTTGCTGTATTTAGTTTATTTTGGCATCCGGATGATGATTCTAGCATGAAATTGCTTGGGCACCTGTTAATTTTTAAGATTTTGACACATTCAGCTCAAATGTACACAATTGCTGATTATGGCTGTCAAATCTAAACCAAACGTTGTGCACTCAAATCTTTTGCTGTATTTAGTTTATTTTGGCATCCGGATGATGATTCTAGCATGAAATTGCTTGGGCACCTGTTAATTTTTAAGATTTTGACACATTCAGCTCAAATGTACAATCATGCGCTAAAAACGCATTTAAAGCAATAAAAAGGTGATTATGGCTGTCAAACCTAAACCAAACGTTGTGCACTCAAATCTTTTGCTGTATTTAGTTTATTTTGGCATCCGGATGATGATTCTAGCATGAAATTGCTTGGGCACCTGTTAATTTTTAAGATTTTGACACATTCAGCTCAAATGTACACAATTGCTGATTATGGCTGTCAAATCTAAACCAAACGTTGCGCACTCAAATCTTTTGCTGTATTTAGTTTATTTTGGCATCCGGATGATGATTCTAGCATGAAATTGCTTGGGCACCTGTTAATTTTTAAGATTTTGACACATTCAGCTCAAATGTACAATCATGCGCTAAAAACGCATTTAAAGCAATAAAAAGGTGATTATGGCTCTCAAACCTAAACCAAACGTTGTGCACTCAAATCTTTTGCTGTATTTAGTTTATTTTGGCATCCGGATGATGATTCTAGCATGAAATTGCTTGGGCACCTGTTAATTTTTAAGATTTTGACACATTCAGCTCAAATGTACAATCATGCGCTAAAAACGCATTTAAAGCAATAAAAAGGTGATTATGGCTGTCAAACCTAAACCAAACGTTGTGCACTCAAATCTTTTGCTGTATTTAGTTTATTTTGGCATCCGGATGATGATTCTAGCATGAAATTGCTTGGGCACCTGTTAATTTTTAAGATTTTGACACATTCAGCTCAAATGTACACAATTGCTGATTATGGCTGTCAAATCTAAACCAAACGTTGTGCACTCAAATCTTTTGCTGTATTTAGTTTATTTTGGCATCCGGATGATGATTCTAGCATGAAATTGCTTGGGCACCTGTTAATTTTTAAGATTTTGACACATTCAGCTCAAATGTACAATCATGCGCTAAAAACGCATTTAAAGCAATAAAAAGGTGATTATGGCTGTCAAACCTAAACCAAACGTTGTGCACTCAAATCTTTTGCTGTATTTAGTTTATTTTGGCATCCGGATGATGATTCTACCATGAAATTGCTTGGGCACCTGTTAATTTTTAAGATTTTGACACATTCAGCTCAAATGTACACAATTGCTGATTATGGCTGTCAAATCTAAACCAAACGTTGTGCACTCAAATCTTTTGCTGTATTTAGTTTATTTTGGCATCCGGATGATGATTCTAGCATGAAATTGCTTGGGCACCTGTTAATTTTTAAGATTTTGACACATTCAGCTCAAATGTACAATCATGCGCTAAAAACGCATTTAAAGCAATAAAAAGGTGATTATGGCTGTCAAACCTAAACCAAACGTTGTGCACTCAAATCTTTTGCTGTATTTAGTTTATTTTGGCATCCGGATGATGATTCTAGCATGAAATTGCTTGGGCACCTGTTAATTTTTAAGATTTTGACACATTCACCTCAAATGTACAATCATGCGCTAAAAACGCATTTAAAGCAATAAAAAGGTGATTATGGCTGTCAAACCTAAACCAAACGTTGTGCACTCAAATCTTTTGCTGTATTTAGTTTATTTTGGCATCCGGATGATGATTCTAGCATGAAATTGCTTGGGCACCTGTTAATTTTTAAGATTTTGACACATTCAGCTCAAATGTACACAATTGCTGATTATGGCTGTCAAATCTAAACCAAACGTTGTGCACTAAAATCTTTTGCTGTATTTTGTTTATTTTGGCATCCGGATGATGATTCTAGCATGAAATTGCTTGGGCACCTGTTAATTTTTAAGATTTTGACACATTCAGCTCAAATGTACAATCATGCGCTAAAAACGCATTTAAAGCAATAAAAAGGTGATTATGGCTGTCAAACCTAAACCAAACGTTGTGCACTCAAATCTTTTGCTGTATTTAGTTTATTTTGGCATCCGGATGATGATTCTAGCATGAAATTGCTTGGGCACCTGTTAATTTTTAAGATTTTGACACATTCAGCTCAAATGTACACAATTGCTGATTATGGCTGTCAAATCTAAACCAAACGTTGTGCACTCAAATCTTTTGCTGTATTTAGTTTATTTTGGCATCCGGATGATGATTCTAGCATGAAATTGCTTGGGCACCTGTTAATTTTTAAGATTTTGACACATTCAGCTCAAATGTACAATTATGCGCTAAAAACGCATTTAAAGCAATAAAAAGGTGATTATGGCTGTCAAACCTAAACCAAACGTTGTGCACTCAAATCTTTTGCTGTATTTAGTTTATTTTGGCATCCGGATGATGATTCTAGCATGAAATTGCTTGGGCACCTGTTAATTTTTAAGATTTTGACACATTCAGCTCAAATGTACAATCATGCGCTAAAAACGCATTTAAAGCAATAAAAAGGTGATTATGGCTGTCAAACCTAAATCAAACGTTGTGCACTCAAATCTTTTGCTGTATTTAGTTTATTTTGGCATCCGGATGATGATTCTACCATGAAATTGCTTGGGCACCTGTTAATTTTTAAGATTTTGACACATTCAGCTCAAATGTACACAATTGCTGATTATGGCTGTCAAATCTAAACCAAACGTTGTGCACTCAAATCTTTTGCTGTATTTAGTTTATTTTGGCATCCGGATGATGATTCTAGCATGAAATTGCTTGGGCACCTGTTAATTTTTAAGATTTTGACACATTCAGCTCAAATGTACACAATTGCTGATTATGGCTGTCAAATCTAAACCAAACGTTGTACACTCAAATCTTTTGCTGTATTTAGTTTATTTTGGCATCCGGATGATGATTCTAGCATGAAATTGCTTGGGCACCTGTTAATTTTTAAGATTTTGACACATTCAGCTCAAATGTACAATCATGCGCTACAAACGCATTTAAAGCAATAAAAAGGTGATTATGGCTGTCAAACCTAAACCAAACGTGCACTCAAATCTTTTGCTGTATTTAGTTTATTTTGGCATCCGGATGATGATTCTAGCATGAAATTGCTTGGGCACCTGTTAATTTTTAAGATTTTGACACATTCAGCTCAAATGTACAGAATTGCTGATTATGGCTGTCAAATCTAAACCAAACGTTGTGCACTAAAATCTTTTGCTGTATTTTGTTTATTTTGGCATCCGGATGATGATTCTAGCATGAAATTGCTTGGGCACCTGTTAATTTTTAAGATTTTGACACATTCAGCTCAAATGTACAATCATGCGCTAAAAACGCATTTAAAGCAATAAAAAGTTGATTATGGCTGTCAAACCTAAACCAAACGTTGTGCACTCAAATCTTTTGCTGTATTTAGTTTATTTTGGCATCCGGATGATGATTCTAGCATGAAATTGCTTGGGCACCTGTTAATTTTTAAGATTTTGACACATTCAGCTCAAATGTACACAATTGCTGATTATGGCTGTCAAATCTAAACCAAACGTTGTGCACTCAAATCTTTTGCTGTATTTAGTTTATTTTGGCATCCGGATGATGATTCTAGCATGAAATTGCTTGGGCACCTGTTAATTTTTAAGATTTTGACACATTCAGCTCAAATGTACAATCATGCGCTAAAAACGCATTTAAAGCAATAAAAAGGTGATTATGGCTGTCAAACCTAAACCAAACGTTGTGCACTCAAATCTTTTGCTGTATTTAGTTTATTTTGGCATCCGGATGATGATTCTAGCATGAAATTGTTTGGGCACCTGTTAATTTTTAAGATTTTGACACATTCAGCTCAAATGTACACAATTGCTGATTATGGCTGTCAAATCTAAACCAAACGTTGTGCACTCAAATCTTTTGCTGTATTTAGTTTATTTTGGCATCCGGATGATGATTCTAGCATGAAATTGCTTGGGCACCTGTTAATTTTTAAGATTTTGACACATTCAGCTCAAATGTACACAATTGCTGATTATGGCTGTCAAATCTAAACCAAACGTTGTACACTCAAATCTTTTGCTGTATTTAGTTTATTTTGGCATCCGGATGATGATTCTAGCATGAAATTGCTTGGGCACCTGTTAATTTTTAAGATTTTGACACATTCAGCTCAAATGTACAATCATGCGCTACAAACGCATTTAAAGCAATAAAAAGGTGATTATGGCTGTCAAACCTAAACCAAACGTGCACTCAAATCTTTTGCTGTATTTAGTTTATTTTGGCATCCGGATGATGATTCTAGCATGAAATTGCTTGGGCACCTGTTAATTTTTAAGATTTTGACACATTCAGCTCAAATGTACAGAATTGCTGATTATGGCTGTCAAATCTAAACCAAACGTTGTGCACTAAAATCTTTTGCTGTATTTTGTTTATTTTGGCATCCGGATGATGATTCTAGCATGAAATTGCTTGGGCACCTGTTAATTTTTAAGATTTTGACACATTCAGCTCAAATGTACAATCATGCGCTAAAAACGCATTTAAAGCAATAAAAAGTTGATTATGGCTGTCAAATCTAAACCAAACGTTGTGCACTCAAATCTTTTGCTGTATTTAGTTTATTTTGGCATCCGGATGATGATTCTAGCATGAAATTGCTTGGGCACCTGTTAATTTTTAAGATTTTGACACATTCAGCTCAAATGTACAATCATGCGCTAAAAACGCATTTAAAGCAATAAAAAGGTGATTATGGCTGTCAAACCTAAACCAAACGTTGTGCACTCAAATCTTTTGCTGTATTTAGTTTATTTTGGCATCCGGATGATGATTCTAGCATGAAATTGCTTGGGCACCTGTTAATTTTTAAGATTTTGACACATTCAGCTCAAATGTACACAATTGCTGATTATGGCTGTCAAATCTAAACCAAACGTTGTGCACTCAAATCTTTTGCTGTATTTAGTTTATTTTGGCATCCGGATGATGATTCTAGCATGAAATTGCTTGGGCACCTGTTAATTTTTAAGATTTTGACACATTCAGCTCAAATGTACAATCATGCGCTAAAAACGCATTTAAAGCAATAAAAAGGTGATTATGGCTCTCAAACCTAAACCAAACGTTGTGCACTCAAATCTTTTGCTGTATTTAGTTTATTTTGGCATCCGGATGATGATTCTACCATGAAATTGCTTGGGCACCTGTTAATTTTTAAGATTTTGACACATTCAGCTCAAATGTACACAATTGCTGATTATGGCTGTCAAATCTAAACCAAACGTTGTGCACTCAAATCTTTTGCTGTATTTAGTTTATTTTGGCATCCGGATGATGATTCTAGCATGAAATTGCTTGGGCACCTGTTAATTTTTAAGATTTTGACACATTCAGCTCAAATGTACAATCATGCGCTAAAAACGCATTTAAAGCAATAAAAAGGTGATTATGGCTGTCAAACCTAAACCAAACGTTGTGCACTCAAATCTTTTGCTGTATTTAGTTTATTTTGGCATCCGGATGATGATTCTAGCATGAAATTGCTTGGGCACCTGTTAATTTTTAAGATTTTGACACATTCACCTCAAATGTACAATCATGCGCTAAAAACGCATTTAAAGCAATAAAAAGGTGATTATGGCTGTCAAACCTAAACCAAACGTTGTGCACTCAAATCTTTTGCTGTATTTAGTTTATTTTGGCATCCGGATGATGATTCTAGCATGAAATTGCTTGGGCACCTGTTAATTTTTAAGATTTTGACACATTCAGCTCAAATGTACAGAATTGCTGATTATGGCTGTCAAATCTAAACCAAACGTTGTGCACTCAAATCTTTTGCTGTATTTAGTTTATTTTGGCATCCGGATGATGATTCTAGCATGAAATTGCTTGGGCACCTGTTAATTTTTAAGATTTTGACACATTCAGCTCAAATGTACAATCATGCGCTAAAAACGCATTTAAAGCAATAAAAGGTGATTATGGCTGTCAAACCTAAACCAAACGTTGTGCACTCAAATCTTTTGCTGTATTTAGTTTATTTTGGCATCCGGATGATGATTCTACCATGAAATTGCTTGGGCACCTGTTAATTTTTAAGATTTTGACACATTCAGCTCAAATGTACACAATTGCTGATTATGGCTGTCAAATCTAAACCAAACGTTGTGCACTCAAATCTTTTGCTGTATTTAGTTTATTTTGGCATCCGGATGATGATTCTAGCATGAAATTGCTTGGGCACCTGTTAATTTTTAAGATTTTGACACATTCAGCTCAAATGTACAATCATGCGCTAAAAACGCATTTAAAGCAATAAAAAGGTGATTATGGCTGTCAAACCTAAACCAAACGTTGTGCACTCAAATCTTTTGCTGTATTTAGTTTATTTTGGCATCCGGATGATGATTCTAGCATGAAATTGCTTGGGCACCTGTTAATTTTTAAGATTTTGACACATTCAGCTCAAATGTACAATCATGCGCTACAAACGCATTTAAAGCAATAAAAAGGTGATTATGGCTGTCAAACCTAAACCAAACGTGCACTCAAATCTTTTGCTGTATTTAGTTTATTTTGGCATCCGGATGATGATTCTACCATGAAATTGCTTGGGCACCTGTTAATTTTTAAGATTTTGACACATTCAGCTCAAATGTACACAATTGCTGATTATGGCTGTCAAATCTAAACCAAACGTTGTGCACTCAAATCTTTTGCTGTATTTTGTTTATTTTGGCATCCGGATGATGATTCTAGCATGAAATTGCTTGGGCACCTGTTAATTTTTAAGATTTTGACACATTCAGCTCAAATGTACAATCATGCGCTAAAAACGCATTTAAAGCAATAAAAAGGTGATTATGGCTGTCAAACCTAAACCAAACGTTGTGCACTCAAATCTTTTGCTGTATTTAGTTTATTTTGGCATCCGGATGATGATTCTAGCATGAAATTGCTTGGGCACCTGTTAATTTTTAAGATTTTGACACATTCAGCTCAAATGTACACAATTGCTGATTATGGCTGTCAAATCTAAACCAAACGTTGTGCACTCAAATCTTTTGCTGTATTTAGTTTATTTTGGCATCCGGATGATGATTCTAGCATGAAATTGCTTGGGCACCTGTTAATTTTTAAGATTTTGACACATTCAGCTCAAATGTACAATCATGCGCTAAAAACGCATTTAAAGCAATAAAAAGGTGATTATGGCTGTCAAACCTAAACCAAACGTTGTGCACTCAAATCTTTTGCTGTATTTAGTTTATTTTGGCATCCGGATGATGATTCTAGCATGAAATTGCTTGGGCACCTGTTAATTTTTAAGATTTTGACACATTCACCTCAAATGTACAATCATGCGCTAAAAACGCATTTAAAGCAATAAAAAGGTGATTATGGCTGTCAAACCTAAACCAAACGTTGTGCACTCAAATCTTTTGCTGTATTTAGTTTATTTTGGCATCCGGATGATGATTCTAGCATGAAATTGCTTGGGCACCTGTTAATTTTTAAGATTTTGACACATTCAGCTCAAATGTACACAATTGCTGATTATGGCTGTCAAATCTAAACCAAACGTTGTGCACTCAAATCTTTTGCTGTATTTAGTTTATTTTGGCATCCGGATGATGATTCTAGCATGAAATTGCTTGGGCACCTGTTAATTTTTAAGATTTTGACACATTCAGCTCAAATGTACAATCATGCGCTAAAAACGCATTTAAAGCAATAAAAAGGTGATTATGGCTGTCAAACCTAAACCAAACGTTGTGCACTCAAATCTTTTGCTGTATTTAGTTTATTTTGGCATCCGGATGATGATTCTAGCATGAAATTGCTTGGGCACCTGTTAATTTTTAAGATTTTGACACATTCAGCTCAAATGTACACAATTGCTGATTATGGCTGTCAAATCTAAACCAAACGTTGTGCACTCAAATCTTTTGCTGTATTTAGTTTATTTTGGCATCCGGATGATGATTCTAGCATGAAATTGCTTGGGCACCTGTTAATTTTTAAGATTTTGACACATTCAGCTCAAATGTACAATCATGCGCTAAAAACGCATTTAAAGCAATAAAAAGGTGATTATGGCTGTCAAACCTAAACCAAACGTTGTGCACTCAAATCTTTTGCTGTATTTAGTTTATTTTGGCATCCGGATGATGATTCTAGCATGAAATTGCTTGGGCACCTGTTAATTTTTAAGATTTTGACACATTCAGCTCAAATGTACAATCATGCGCTAAAAACGCATTTAAAGCAATAAAAAGGTGATTATGGCTGTCAAACCTAAACCAAACGTTGTGCACTCAAATCTTTTGCTGTATTTAGTTTATTTTGGCATCCGGATGATGATTCTAGCATGAAATTGCTTGGGCACCTGTTAATTTTTAAGATTTTGACACATTCAGCTCAAATGTACACAATTGCTGATTATGGCTGTCAAATCTAAACCAAACGTTGTGCACTCAAATCTTTTGCTGTATTTAGTTTATTTTGGCATCCGGATGATGATTCTAGCATGAAATTGCTTGGGCACCTGTTAATTTTTAAGATTTTGACACATTCAGCTCAAATGTACAATCATGCGCTAAAAACGCATTTAAAGCAATAAAAAGGTGATTATGGCTGTCAAACCTAAACCAAACGTTGTGCACTCAAATCTTTTGCTGTATTTAGTTTATTTTGGCATCCGGATGATGATTCTACCATGAAATTGCTTGGGCACCTGTTAATTTTTAAGATTTTGACACATTCAGCTCAAATGTACACAATTGCTGATTATGGCTGTCAAATCTAAACCAAACGTTGTGCACTCAAATCTTTTGCTGTATTTAGTTTATTTTGGCATCCGGATGATGATTCTAGCATGAAATTGCTTGGGCACCTGTTAATTTTTAAGATTTTGACACATTCAGCTCAAATGTACAATCATGCGCTAAAAACGCATTTAAAGCAATAAAAAGGTGATTATGGCTGTCAAACCTAAACCAAACGTTGTGCACTCAAATCTTTTGCTGTATTTAGTTTATTTTGGCATCCGGATGATGATTCTAGCATGAAATTGCTTGGGCACCTGTTAATTTTTAAGATTTTGACACATTCACCTCAAATGTACAATCATGCGCTAAAAACGCATTTAAAGCAATAAAAAGGTGATTATGGCTGTCAAACCTAAACCAAACGTTGTGCACTCAAATCTTTTGCTGTATTTAGTTTATTTTGGCATCCGGATGATGATTCTAGCATGAAATTGCTTGGGCACCTGTTAATTTTTAAGATTTTGACACATTCAGCTCAAATGTACACAATTGCTGATTATGGCTGTCAAATCTAAACCAAACGTTGTGCACTAAAATCTTTTGCTGTATTTTGTTTATTTTGGCATCCGGATGATGATTCTAGCATGAAATTGCTTGGGCACCTGTTAATTTTTAAGATTTTGACACATTCAGCTCAAATGTACAATCATGCGCTAAAAACGCATTTAAAGCAATAAAAAGGTGATTATGGCTGTCAAACCTAAACCAAACGTTGTGCACTCAAATCTTTTGCTGTATTTAGTTTATTTTGGCATCCGGATGATGATTCTAGCATGAAATTGCTTGGGCACCTGTTAATTTTTAAGATTTTGACACATTCAGCTCAAATGTACACAATTGCTGATTATGGCTGTCAAATCTAAACCAAACGTTGTGCACTCAAATCTTTTGCTGTATTTAGTTTATTTTGGCATCCGGATGATGATTCTAGCATGAAATTGCTTGGGCACCTGTTAATTTTTAAGATTTTGACACATTCAGCTCAAATGTACAATTATGCGCTAAAAACGCATTTAAAGCAATAAAAAGGTGATTATGGCTGTCAAACCTAAACCAAACGTTGTGCACTCAAATCTTTTGCTGTATTTAGTTTATTTTGGCATCCGGATGATGATTCTAGCATGAAATTGCTTGGGCACCTGTTAATTTTTAAGATTTTGACACATTCAGCTCAAATGTACAATCATGCGCTAAAAACGCATTTAAAGCAATAAAAAGGTGATTATGGCTGTCAAACCTAAATCAAACGTTGTGCACTCAAATCTTTTGCTGTATAGTTTATTTTGGCATCCGGATGATGATTCTACCATGAAATTGCTTGGGCACCTGTTAATTTTTAAGATTTTGACACATTCAGCTCAAATGTACACAATTGCTGATTATGGCTGTCAAATCTAAACCAAACGTTGTGCACTCAAATCTTTTGCTGTATTTAGTTTATTTTGGCATCCGGATGATGATTCTAGCATGAAATTGCTTGGGCACCTGTTAATTTTTAAGATTTTGACACATTCAGCTCAAATGTACACAATTGCTGATTATGGCTGTCAAATCTAAACCAAACGTTGTACACTCAAATCTTTTGCTGTATTTAGTTTATTTTGGCATCCGGATGATGATTCTAGCATGAAATTGCTTGGGCACCTGTTAATTTTTAAGATTTTGACACATTCAGCTCAAATGTACAATCATGCGCTACAAACGCATTTAAAGCAATAAAAAGGTGATTATGGCTGTCAAACCTAAACCAAACGTGCACTCAAATCTTTTGCTGTATTTAGTTTATTTTGGCATCCGGATGATGATTCTAGCATGAAATTGCTTGGGCACCTGTTAATTTTTAAGATTTTGACACATTCAGCTCAAATGTACAGAATTGCTGATTATGGCTGTCAAATCTAAACCAAACGTTGTGCACTAAAATCTTTTGCTGTATTTTGTTTATTTTGGCATCCGGATGATGATTCTAGCATGAAATTGCTTGGGCACCTGTTAATTTTTAAGATTTTGACACATTCAGCTCAAATGTACAATCATGCGCTAAAAACGCATTTAAAGCAATAAAAAGTTGATTATGGCTGTCAAACCTAAACCAAACGTTGTGCACTCAAATCTTTTGCTGTATTTAGTTTATTTTGGCATCCGGATGATGATTCTAGCATGAAATTGCTTGGGCACCTGTTAATTTTTAAGATTTTGACACATTCAGCTCAAATGTACACAATTGCTGATTATGGCTGTCAAATCTAAACCAAACGTTGTGCACTCAAATCTTTTGCTGTATTTAGTTTATTTTGGCATCCGGATGATGATTCTAGCATGAAATTGCTTGGGCACCTGTTAATTTTTAAGATTTTGACACATTCAGCTCAAATGTACAATCATGCGCTAAAAACGCATTTAAAGCAATAAAAAGGTGATTATGGCTGTCAAACCTAAACCAAACGTTGTGCACTCAAATCTTTTGCTGTATTTAGTTTATTTTGGCATCCGGATGATGATTCTAGCATGAAATTGTTTGGGCACCTGTTAATTTTTAAGATTTTGACACATTCAGCTCAAATGTACACAATTGCTGATTATGGCTGTCAAATCTAAACCAAACGTTGTGCACTCAAATCTTTTGCTGTATTTAGTTTATTTTGGCATCCGGATGATGATTCTAGCATGAAATTGCTTGGGCACCTGTTAATTTTTAAGATTTTGACACATTCAGCTCAAATGTACACAATTGCTGATTATGGCTGTCAAATCTAAACCAAACGTTGTACACTCAAATCTTTTGCTGTATTTAGTTTATTTTGGCATCCGGATGATGATTCTAGCATGAAATTGCTTGGGCACCTGTTAATTTTTAAGATTTTGACACATTCAGCTCAAATGTACAATCATGCGCTACAAACGCATTTAAAGCAATAAAAAGGTGATTATGGCTGTCAAACCTAAACCAAACGTGCACTCAAATCTTTTGCTGTATTTAGTTTATTTTGGCATCCGGATGATGATTCTAGCATGAAATTGCTTGGGCACCTGTTAATTTTTAAGATTTTGACACATTCAGCTCAAATGTACAGAATTGCTGATTATGGCTGTCAAATCTAAACCAAACGTTGTGCACTAAAATCTTTTGCTGTATTTTGTTTATTTTGGCATCCGGATGATGATTCTAGCATGAAATTTCTTGGGCACCTGTTAATTTTTAAGATTTTGACACATTCAGCTCAAATGTACAATCATGCGCTAAAAACGCATTTAAAGCAATAAAAAGTTGATTATGGCTGTCAAATCTAAACCAAACGTTGTGCACTCAAATCTTTTGCTGTATTTAGTTTATTTTGGCATCCGGATGATGATTCTAGCATGAAATTGCTTGGGCACCTGTTAATTTTTAAGATTTTGACACATTCAGCTCAAATGTACAATCATGCACTAAAAACGCATTTAAAGCAATAAAAAGGTGATTATGGCTGTCAAACCTAAACCAAACGTTGTGCACTCAAATCTTTTGCTGTATTTAGTTTATTTTGGCATCCGGATGATGATTCTAGCATGAAATTGCTTGGGCACCTGTTAATTTTTAAGATTTTGACACATTCAGCTCAAATGTACACAATTGCTGATTATGGCTGTCAAATCTAAACCAAACGTTGTGCACTCAAATCTTTTGCTGTATTTTGTTTATTTTGGCATCCGGATGATGATTCTAGCATGAAATTGCTTGGGCACCTGTTAATTTTTAAGATTTTGACACATTCAGCTCAAATGTACAATCATGCGCTAAAAACGCATTTAAAGCAATAAAAAGGTGATTATGGCTGTCAAACCTAAACCAAACGTTGTGCACTCAAATCTTTTGCTGTATTTAGTTTATTTTGGCATCCGGATGATGATTCTAGCATGAAATTGCTTGGGCACCTGTTAATTTTTAAGATTTTGACACATTCAGCTCAAATGTACACAATTGTTGATTATGGCTGTCAAATCTAAACCAAACGTTGTGCACTCAAATCTTTTGCTGTATTTAGTTTATTTTGGCATCCGGATGATGATTCTAGCATGAAATTGCTTGGGCACCTGTTAATTTTTAAGATTTTGACACATTCAGCTCAAATGTACAATTATGCGCTAAAAACGCATTTAAAGCAATAAAAAGGTGATTATGGCTGTCAAACCTAAACCAAACGTTGTGCACTCAAATCTTTTGCTGTATTTAGTTTATTTTGGCATCCGGATGATGATTCTAGCATGAAATTGCTTGGGCACCTGTTAATTTTTAAGATTTTGACACATTCACCTCAAATGTACAATCATGCGCTAAAAACGCATTTAAAGCAATAAAAAGTTGATTATGGCTGTCAAACCTAAACCAAACGTTGTGCACTCAAATCTTTTGCTGTATTTAGTTTATTTTGGCATCCGGATGATGATTCTAGCATGAAATTGCTTGGGCACCTGTTAATTTTTAAGATTTTGACACATTCAGCTCAAATGTACACAATTGCTGATTATGGCTGTCAAATCTAAACCAAACGTTGTGCACTCAAATCTTTTGCTGTATTTAGTTTATTTTGGCATCCGGATGATGATTCTAGCATGAAATTGCTTGGGCACCTGTTAATTTTTAAGATTTTGACACATTCAGCTCAAATGTACAATCATGCGCTAAAAACGCATTTAAAGCAATAAAAAGGTGATTATGGCTGTCAAACCTAAACCAAACGTTGTGCACTCAAATCTTTTGCTGTATTTAGTTTATTTTGGCATCCGGATGATGATTCTACCATGAAATTGCTTGGGCACCTGTTAATTTTTAAGATTTTGACACATTCAGCTCAAATGTACACAATTGCTGATTATGGCTGTCAAATCTAAACCAAACGTTGTGCACTCAAATCTTTTGCTGTATTTAGTTTATTTTGGCATCCGGATGATGATTCTAGCATGAAATTGCTTGGGCACCTGTTAATTTTTAAGATTTTGACACATTCAGCTCAAATGTACAATCATGCGCTAAAAACGCATTTAAAGCAATAAAAAGGTGATTATGGCTGTCAAACCTAAATCAAACGTTGTGCACTCAAATCTTTTGCTGTATTTAGTTTATTTTGGCATCCGGATGATGATTCTACCATGAAATTGCTTGGGCACCTGTTAATTTTTAAGATTTTGACACATTCAGCTCAAATGTACACAATTGCTGATTATGGCTGTCAAATCTAAACCAAACGTTGTGCACTCAAATCTTTTGCTGTATTTAGTTTATTTTGGCATCCGGATGATGATTCTAGCATGAAATTGCTTGGGCACCTGTTAATTTTTAAGATTTTGACACATTCAGCTCAAATGTACACAATTGCTGATTATGGCTGTCAAATCTAAACCAAACGTTGTACACTCAAATCTTTTGCTGTATTTAGTTTATTTTGGCATCCGGATGATGATTCTAGCATGAAATTGCTTGGGCACCTGTTAATTTTTAAGATTTTGACACATTCAGCTCAAATGTACAATCATGCGCTACAAACGCATTTAAAGCAATAAAAAGGTGATTATGGCTGTCAAACCTAAACCAAACGTGCACTCAAATCTTTTGCTGTATTTAGTTTATTTTGGCATCCGGATGATGATTCTAGCATGAAATTGCTTGGGCACCTGTTAATTTTTAAGATTTTGACACATTCAGCTCAAATGTACAGAATTGCTGATTATGGCTGTCAAATCTAAACCAAACGTTGTGCACTAAAATCTTTTGCTGTATTTTGTTTATTTTGGCATCCGGATGATGATTCTAGCATGAAATTGCTTGGGCACCTGTTAATTTTTAAGATTTTGACACATTCAGCTCAAATGTACAATCATGCGCTAAAAACGCATTTAAAGCAATAAAAAGTTGATTATGGCTGTCAAACCTAAACCAAACGTTGTGCACTCAAATCTTTTGCTGTATTTAGTTTATTTTGGCATCCGGATGATGATTCTAGCATGAAATTGCTTGGGCACCTGTTAATTTTTAAGATTTTGACACATTCAGCTCAAATGTACACAATTGCTGATTATGGCTGTCAAATCTAAACCAAACGTTGTGCACTCAAATCTTTTGCTGTATTTAGTTTATTTTGGCATCCGGATGATGATTCTAGCATGAAATTGCTTGGGCACCTGTTAATTTTTAAGATTTTGACACATTCAGCTCAAATGTACAATCATGCGCTAAAAACGCATTTAAAGCAATAAAAAGGTGATTATGGCTGTCAAACCTAAACCAAACGTTGTGCACTCAAATCTTTTGCTGTATTTAGTTTATTTTGGCATCTGGATGATGATTCTAGCATGAAATTGCTTGGGCACCTGTTAATTTTTAAGATTTTGACACATTCAGCTCAAATGTACACAATTGCTGATTATGGCTGTCAAATCTAAACCAAACGTTGTGCACTCAAATCTTTTGCTGTATTTAGTTTATTTTGGCATCCGGATGATGATTCTAGCATGAAATTGCTTGGGCACCTGTTAATTTTTAAGATTTTGACACATTCAGCTCAAATGTACAATCATGCGCTAAAAACGCATTTAAAGCAATAAAAAGGTGATTATGGCTGTCAAACCTAAACCAAACGTTGTGCACTCAAATCTTTTGCTGTATTTAGTTTATTTTGGCATCCGGATGATGATTCTAGCATGAAATTGCTTGGGCACCTGTTAATTTTTAAGATTTTGACACATTCAGCTCAAATGTACACAATTGCTGATTATGGCTGTCAAATCTAAACCAAACGTTGTACACTCAAATCTTTTGCTGTATTTAGTTTATTTTGGCATCCGGATGATGATTCTAGCATGAAATTGCTTGGGCACCTGTTAATTTTTAAGATTTTGACACATTCAGCTCAAATGTACAATCATGCGCTACAAACGCATTTAAAGCAATAAAAAGGTGATTATGGCTGTCAAACCTAAACCAAACGTGCACTCAAATCTTTTGCTGTATTTAGTTTATTTTGGCATCCGGATGATGATTCTAGCATGAAATTGCTTGGGCACCTGTTAATTTTTAAGATTTTGACACATTCAGCTCAAATGTACAGAATTGCTGATTATGGCTGTCAAATCTAAACCAAACGTTGTGCACTAAAATCTTTTGCTGTATTTTGTTTATTTTGGCATCCGGATGATGATTCTAGCATGAAATTGCTTGGGCACCTGTTAATTTTTAAGATTTTGACACATTCAGCTCAAATGTACAATCATGCGCTAAAAACGCATTTAAAGCAATAAAAAGTTGATTATGGCTGTCAAATCTAAACCAAACGTTGTGCACTCAAATCTTTTGCTGTATTTAGTTTATTTTGGCATCCGGATGATGATTCTAGCATGAAATTGCTTGGGCACCTGTTAATTTTTAAGATTTTGACACATTCAGCTCAAATGTACAATTATGCACTAAAAACGCATTTAAAGCAATAAAAAGGTGATTATGGCTGTCAAACCTAAACCAAACGTTGTGCACTCAAATCTTTTGCTGTATTTAGTTTATTTTGGCATCCGGATGATGATTCTAGCATGAAATTGCTTGGGCACCTGTTAATTTTTAAGATTTTGACACATTCAGCTCAAATGTACACAATTGCTGATTATGGCTGTCAAATCTAAACCAAACGTTGTGCACTCAAATCTTTTGCTGTATTTTGTTTATTTTGGCATCCGGATGATGATTCTATCATGAAATTGCTTGGGCACCTGTTAATTTTTAAGATTTTGACACATTCAGCTCAAATGTACAATCATGCGCTAAAAACGCATTTAAAGCAATAAAAAGGTGATTATGGCTGTCAAACCTAAACCAAACGTTGTGCACTCAAATCTTTTGCTGTATTTAGTTTATTTTGGCATCCGGATGATGATTCTAGCATGAAATTGCTTGGGCACCTGTTAATTTTTAAGATTTTGACACATTCAGCTCAAATGTACACAATTGTTGATTATGGCTGTCAAATCTAAACCAAACGTTGTGCACTCAAATCTTTTGCTGTATTTAGTTTATTTTGGCATCCGGATGATGATTCTAGCATGAAATTGCTTGGGCACCTGTTAATTTTTAAGATTTTGACACATTCAGCTCAAATGTACAATTATGCGCTAAAAACGCATTTAAAGCAATAAAAAGGTGATTATGGCTGTCAAACCTAAACCAAACGTTGTGCACTCAAATCTTTTGCTGTATTTAGTTTATTTTGGCATCCGGATGATGATTCTAGCATGAAATTGCTTGGGCACCTGTTAATTTTTAAGATTTTGACACATTCACCTCAAATGTACAATCATGCGCTAAAAACGCATTTAAAGCAATAAAAAGTTGATTATGGCTGTCAAACCTAAACCAAACGTTGTGCACTCAAATCTTTTGCTGTATTTAGTTTATTTTGGCATCCGGATGATGATTCTAGCATGAAATTGCTTGGGCACCTGTTAATTTTTAAGATTTTGACACATTCAGCTCAAATGTACACAATTGCTGATTATGGCTGTCAAATCTAAACCAAACGTTGTGCACTCAAATCTTTTGCTGTATTTAGTTTATTTTGGCATCCGGATGATGATTCTAGCATGAAATTGCTTGGGCACCTGTTAATTTTTAAGATTTTGACACATTCAGCTCAAATGTACAATCATGCGCTAAAAACGCATTTAAAGCAATAAAAAGGTGATTATGGCTGTCAAACCTAAACCAAACGTTGTGCACTCAAATCTTTTGCTGTATTTAGTTTATTTTGGCATCCGGATGATGATTCTACCATGAAATTGCTTGGGCACCTGTTAATTTTTAAGATTTTGACACATTCAGCTCAAATGTACACAATTGCTGATTATGGCTGTCAAATCTAAACCAAACGTTGTGCACTCAAATCTTTTGCTGTATTTAGTTTATTTTGGCATCCGGATGATGATTCTAGCATGAAATTGCTTGGGCACCTGTTAATTTTTAAGATTTTGACACATTCAGCTCAAATGTACAATCATGCGCTAAAAACGCATTTAAAGCAATAAAAAGGTGATTATGGCTGTCAAACCTAAATCAAACGTTGTGCACTCAAATCTTTTGCTGTATTTAGTTTATTTTGGCATCCGGATGATGATTCTACCATGAAATTGCTTGGGCACCTGTTAATTTTTAAGATTTTGACACATTCAGCTCAAATGTACACAATTGCTGATTATGGCTGTCAAATCTAAACCAAACGTTGTGCACTCAAATCTTTTGCTGTATTTAGTTTATTTTGGCATCCGGATGATGATTCTAGCATGAAATTGCTTGGGCACCTGTTAATTTTTAAGATTTTGACACATTCAGCTCAAATGTACACAATTGCTGATTATGGCTGTCAAATCTAAACCAAACGTTGTACACTCAAATCTTTTGCTGTATTTAGTTTATTTTGGCATCCGGATGATGATTCTAGCATGAAATTGCTTGGGCACCTGTTAATTTTTAAGATTTTGACACATTCAGCTCAAATGTACAATCATGCGCTACAAACGCATTTAAAGCAATAAAAAGGTGATTATGGCTGTCAAACCTAAACCAAACGTGCACTCAAATCTTTTGCTGTATTTAGTTTATTTTGGCATCCGGATGATGATTCTAGCATGAAATTGCTTGGGCACCTGTTAATTTTTAAGATTTTGACACATTCAGCTCAAATGTACAGAATTGCTGATTATGGCTGTCAAATCTAAACCAAACGTTGTGCACTAAAATCTTTTGCTGTATTTTGTTTATTTTGGCATCCGGATGATGATTCTAGCATGAAATTGCTTGGGCACCTGTTAATTTTTAAGATTTTGACACATTCAGCTCAAATGTACAATCATGCGCTAAAAACGCATTTAAAGCAATAAAAAGTTGATTATGGCTGTCAAACCTAAACCAAACGTTGTGCACTCAAATCTTTTGCTGTATTTAGTTTATTTTGGCATCCGGATGATGATTCTAGCATGAAATTGCTTGGGCACCTGTTAATTTTTAAGATTTTGACACATTCAGCTCAAATGTACACAATTGCTGATTATGGCTGTCAAATCTAAACCAAACGTTGTGCACTCAAATCTTTTGCTGTATTTAGTTTATTTTGGCATCCGGATGATGATTCTAGCATGAAATTGCTTGGGCACCTGTTAATTTTTAAGATTTTGACACATTCAGCTCAAATGTACAATCATGCGCTAAAAACGCATTTAAAGCAATAAAAAGGTGATTATGGCTGTCAAACCTAAACCAAACGTTGTGCACTCAAATCTTTTGCTGTATTTAGTTTATTTTGGCATCTGGATGATGATTCTAGCATGAAATTGCTTGGGCACCTGTTAATTTTTAAGATTTTGACACATTCAGCTCAAATGTACACAATTGCTGATTATGGCTGTCAAATCTAAACCAAACGTTGTGCACTCAAATCTTTTGCTGTATTTAGTTTATTTTGGCATCCGGATGATGATTCTAGCATGAAATTGCTTGGGCACCTGTTAATTTTTAAGATTTTGACACATTCAGCTCAAATGTACAATCATGCGCTAAAAACGCATTTAAAGCAATAAAAAGGTGATTATGGCTGTCAAACCTAAACCAAACGTTGTGCACTCAAATCTTTTGCTGTATTTAGTTTATTTTGGCATCCGGATGATGATTCTAGCATGAAATTGCTTGGGCACCTGTTAATTTTTAAGATTTTGACACATTCAGCTCAAATGTACACAATTGCTGATTATGGCTGTCAAATCTAAACCAAACGTTGTGCACTCAAATCTTTTGCTGTATTTAGTTTATTTTGGCATCCGGATGATGATTCTAGCATGAAATTGCTTGGGCACCTGTTAATTTTTAAGATTTTGACACATTCAGCTCAAATGTACAATCATGCGCTAAAAACGCATTTAAAGCAATAAAAAGGTGATTATGGCTGTCAAACCTAAACCAAACGTTGTGCACTCAAATCTTTTGCTGTATTTAGTTTATTTTGGCATCCGGATGATGATTCTAGCATGAAATTGCTTGGGCACCTGTTAATTTTTAAGATTTTGACACATTCAGCTCAAATGTACACAATTGCTGATTATGGCTGTCAAATCTAAACCAAACGTTGTGCACTCAAATCTTTTGCTGTATTTAGTTTATTTTGGCATCCGGATGATGATTCTAGCATGAAATTGCTTGGGCACCTGTTAATTTTTAAGATTTTGACACATTCAGCTCAAATGTACAATCATGCGCTAAAAACGCATTTAAAGCAATAAAAAGGTGATTATGGCTGTCAAACCTAAACCAAACGTTGTGCACTCAAATCTTTTGCTGTATTTAGTTTATTTTGGCATCCGGATGATGATTCTAGCATGAAATTGCTTGGGCACCTGTTAATTTTTAAGATTTTGACACATTCAGCTCAAATGTACACAATTGCTGATTATGGCTGTCAAATCTAAACCAAACGTTGTGCACTCAAATCTTTTGCTGTATTTTGTTTATTTTGGCATCCGGATGATGATTCTAGCATGAAATTGCTTGGGCACCTGTTAATTTTTAAGATTTTGACACATTCAGCTCAAATGTACAATCATGCGCTAAAAACGCATTTAAAGCAATAAAAAGGTGATTATGGCTGTCAAACCTAAACCAAACGTTGTGCACTCAAATCTTTTGCTGTATTTAGTTTATTTTGGCATCCGGATGATGATTCTAGCATGAAATTGCTTGGGCACCTGTTAATTTTTAAGATTTTGACACATTCAGCTCAAATGTACACAATTGCTGATTATGGCTGACAAATCTAAACCAAACGTTGTGCACTCAAATCTTTTGCTGTATTTAGTTTATTTTGGCATCCGGATGATGATTCTAGCATGAAATTGCTTGGGCACCTGTTAATTTTTAAGATTTTGACACATTCACCTCAAATGTACAATCATGCGCTAAAAACGCATTGAAAGCAATAAAAAGGTGATTATGGCTGTCAAACCTAAACCAAACGTTGTGCACTCAAATCTTTTGCTGTATTTAGTTTATTTTGGCATCCGGATGATGATTCTAGCATGAAATTGCTTGGGCACCTGTTAATTTCTAAGATTTTGACACATTCAGCTCAAATGTACACAATTGCTGATTATGGCTGTCAAATCTAAACCAAACGTTGTGCACTCAAATCTTTTGCTGTATTTAGTTTATTTTGGCATCCGGATGATGATTCTAGCATGAAATTGCTTGGGCACCTGTTAATTTTTAAGATTTTGACACATTCAGCTCAAATGTACAATCATGCGCTAAAAACGCATTTAAAGCAATAAAAAGGTGATTATGGCTGTCAAACCTAAACCAAACGTTGTGCACTCAAATCTTTTGCTGTATTTAGTTTATTTTGGCATCCGGATGATGATTCTAGCATGAAATTGCTTGGGCACCTGTTAATTTTTAAGATTTTGACACATTCAGCTCAAATGTACACAATTGCTGATTATGGCTGTCAAATCTAAACCAAACGTTGTGCACTCAAATCTTTTGCTGTATTTTGTTTATTTTGGCATTCGGATGATGATTCTAGCATGAAATTGCTTGGGCACCTGTTAATTTTTAAGATTTTGACACATTCAGCTCAAATGTACAATCATGCGCTAAAAACGCATTTAAAGCAATAAAAAGGTGATTATGGCTGTCAAACCTAAACCAAACGTTGTGCACTCAAATCTTTTGCTGTATTTAGTTTATTTTGGCATCCGGATGATGATTCTAGCATGAAATTGCTTGGGCACCTGTTAATTTTTAAGATTTTGACACATTCAGCTCAAATGTACACAATTGCTGATTATGGCTGTCAAATCTAAACCAAACGTTGTGCACTCAAATCTTTTGCTGTATTTAGTTTATTTTGGCATCCGGATGATGATTCTAGCATGAAATTGCTTGGGCACCTGTTAATTTTTAAGATTTTGACACATTCACCTCAAATGTACAATCATGCGCTAAAAACGCATTGAAAGCAATAAAAAGGTGATTATGGCTGTCAAACCTAAACCAAACGTTGTGCACTCAAATCTTTTGCTGTATTTAGTTTATTTTGGCATCCGGATGATGATTCTAGCATGAAATTGCTTGGGCACCTGTTAATTTCTAAGATTTTGACACATTCAGCTCAAATGTACACAATTGCTGATTATGGCTGTCAAATCTAAACCAAACGTTGTGCACTCAAATCTTTTGCTGTATTTAGTTTATTTTGGCATCCGGATGATGATTCTAGCATGAAATTGCTTGGGCACCTGTTAATTTTTAAGATTTTGACACATTCAGCTCAAATGTACAATCATGCGCTAAAAACGCATTTAAAGCAATAAAAAGGTGATTATGGCTGTCAAACCTAAACCAAACGTTGTGCACTCAAATCTTTTGCTGTATTTAGTTTATTTTGGCATCCGGATGATGATTCTAGCATGAAATTGCTTGGGCACCTGTTAATTTTTAAGATTTTGACACATTCAGCTCAAATGTACACAATTGCTGATTATGGCTGTCAAATCTAAACCAAACGTTGTGCACTCAAATCTTTTGCTGTATTTTGTTTATTTTGGCATCCGGATGATGATTCTAGCATGAAATTGCTTGGGCACCTGTTAATTTTTAAGATTTTGACACATTCAGCTCAAATGTACAATCATGCGCTAAAAACGCATTTAAAGCAATAAAAAGGTGATTATGGCTGTCAAACCTAAACCAAACGTTGTGCACTCAAATCTTTTGCTGTATTTAGTTTATTTTGGCATCCGGATGATGATTCTACCATGAAATTGCTTGGGCACCTGTTAATTTTTAAGATTTTGACACATTCAGCTCAAATGTACACAATTGCTGATTATGGCTGTCAAATCTAAACCAAACGTTGTGCACTCAAATCTTTTGCTGTATTTAGTTTATTTTGGCATCCGGATGATGATTCTAGCATGAAATTGCTTGGGCACCTGTTAATTTTTAAGATTTTGACACATTCAGCTCAAATGTACAATCATGCGCTAAAAACGCATTTAAAGCAATAAAAAGGTGATTATGGCTGTCAAACCTAAATCAAACGTTGTGCACTCAAATCTTTTGCTGTATTTAGTTTATTTTGGCATCCGGATGATGATTCTACCATGAAATTGCTTGGGCACCTGTTAATTTTTAAGATTTTGACACATTCAGCTCAAATGTACACAATTGCTGATTATGGCTGTCAAATCTAAACCAAACGTTGTGCACTCAAATCTTTTGCTGTATTTAGTTTATTTTGGCATCCGGATGATGATTCTAGCATGAAATTGCTTGGGCACCTGTTAATTTTTAAGATTTTGACACATTCAGCTCAAATGTACACAATTGCTGATTATGGCTGTCAAATCTAAACCAAACGTTGTACACTCAAATCTTTTGCTGTATTTAGTTTATTTTGGCATCCGGATGATGATTCTAGCATGAAATTGCTTGGGCACCTGTTAATTTTTAAGATTTTGACACATTCAGCTCAAATGTACAATCATGCGCTACAAACGCATTTAAAGCAATAAAAAGGTGATTATGGCTGTCAAACCTAAACCAAACGTGCACTCAAATCTTTTGCTGTATTTAGTTTATTTTGGCATCCGGATGATGATTCTAGCATGAAATTGCTTGGGCACCTGTTAATTTTTAAGATTTTGACACATTCAGCTCAAATGTACAGAATTGCTGATTATGGCTGTCAAATCTAAACCAAACGTTGTGCACTAAAATCTTTTGCTGTATTTTGTTTATTTTGGCATCCGGATGATGATTCTAGCATGAAATTGCTTGGGCACCTGTTAATTTTTAAGATTTTGACACATTCAGCTCAAATGTACAATCATGCGCTAAAAACGCATTTAAAGCAATAAAAAGTTGATTATGGCTGTCAAACCTAAACCAAACGTTGTGCACTCAAATCTTTTGCTGTATTTAGTTTATTTTGGCATCCGGATGATGATTCTAGCATGAAATTGCTTGGGCACCTGTTAATTTTTAAGATTTTGACACATTCAGCTCAAATGTACACAATTGCTGATTATGGCTGTCAAATCTAAACCAAACGTTGTGCACTCAAATCTTTTGCTGTATTTAGTTTATTTTGGCATCCGGATGATGATTCTAGCATGAAATTGCTTGGGCACCTGTTAATTTTTAAGATTTTGACACATTCAGCTCAAATGTACACAATTGCTGATTATGGCTGTCAAATCTAAACCAAACGTTGTACACTCAAATCTTTTGCTGTATTTAGTTTATTTTGGCATCCGGATGATGATTCTAGCATGAAATTGCTTGGGCACCTGTTAATTTTTAAGATTTTGACACATTCAGCTCAAATGTACAATCATGCGCTACAAACGCATTTAAAGCAATAAAAAGGTGATTATGGCTGTCAAACCTAAACCAAACGTGCACTCAAATCTTTTGCTGTATTTAGTTTATTTTGGCATCCGGATGATGATTCTAGCATGAAATTGCTTGGGCACCTGTTAATTTTTAAGATTTTGACACATTCAGCTCAAATGTACAGAATTGCTGATTATGGCTGTCAAATCTAAACCAAACGTTGTGCACTAAAATCTTTTGCTGTATTTTGTTTATTTTGGCATCCGGATGATGATTCTAGCATGAAATTGCTTGGGCACCTGTTAATTTTTAAGATTTTGACACATTCAGCTCAAATGTACAATCATGCGCTAAAAACGCATTTAAAGCAATAAAAAGTTGATTATGGCTGTCAAACCTAAACCAAACGTTGTGCACTCAAATCTTTTGCTGTATTTAGTTTATTTTGGCATCCGGATGATGATTCTAGCATGAAATTGCTTGGGCACCTGTTAATTTTTAAGATTTTGACACATTCAGCTCAAATGTACACAATAGGTCGCTTGCACATGTCGTCACTTCCGCCTCGGATTTCTCGTAGTCGCCATGCTGGGTGGCCTCCATTTACGTAGCGATTCGGTCTAACACGTATCTATCACGTTTGTTTTCTGCGTTTAAAATGGTACATTGTTGCTGTATCGTTGGCTGTTCGAACAAAGCCAAGGGGGAAAATGGTCGGTCTTTTTTCCGAATTCCGAAAATAATTAGGAACCAGGGCCTGGAGACAGAGGAGTGCGGACTCCGGAGGGAAGTCGTTACTTTGGGCTCGTGTGTGCAGCGATCACTTTGTGAGCGGTAAGCTTGTTTACCTTTATTTAATGCATGAGGATTAATAACGTTTCGACCGCCCATATATGGGCAAGTTGCTTATGTTTTGGATTCATGAGCAAGCAAGTTCGGTAGTACAAGCTGGCTAGCGGACGTTAGCCGAAAGCTAACATCGAACATTTTCACCCAAGTAGTGCTAGTGCAAAGTGTTTACTGCTGAAATTGGATTGATTAGTCTTGGGCTTTTAATGCCGATAACATGTTTTTTGGTGGCAAAATGTAAACTTGGAAAAAAAAGAGACAGAAGGGGCTGATGCAAGAAAACAGACCCCCGGGGCTGATGCAAGAAAACAGAGCCCCGGTAGCCTACACATCATGCTAAAGAACTTATTCACGGCTACCCTACTGCGGTAAAATAACCAGTCTTTCCATATTTTATTTGTTTATATATTTGTTTATTTTAACAGGTCGCCCTGCGCCCGTTTTTCTGTCCAATCATCCCGACTGGGCTCCAACATTAAAGTTGGGTCCCAAGTTACAACATCTATGTCTCAGCCCAGTCGGTGCCAAGATATGAACGTGCACAGGAGAGACAAGCAAAGAAAAGACGACTCGAAGTGGCAGAGATTGTTGCAGTTATGCAGCCAGATGGCTCCAGTAACCTGTACCCTCAAGTACTGCTGACATCATTGACTCTGGTATGCCACTCAGAATTCATTACATGATATATTGTATGCATGAGTGAATGTATGTGTTTTTGTTTGTGTGTGTACACGCACCTTATATTTTAGAGACATTTGGAAGTGTTTATAGAA
Source organism: Festucalex cinctus (assembly GCF_051991245.1). Classification (NCBI taxonomy): domain Eukaryota; kingdom Metazoa; phylum Chordata; class Actinopteri; order Syngnathiformes; family Syngnathidae; genus Festucalex; species Festucalex cinctus. The sequence continues at coordinate 62,687 of NW_027520305.1, read as the reverse complement.
ATAAGTATTTGCCTGTAGCAATGTTCATACATTAAAAAAATGCAACAAAATGTGTACATTTCTTTTACACTGACAAAAAAACTATACTACTTTACTATATTAAACCTATTACTGGTACCGTATTTTTTTGTGATTTTTTTTTTCTTTATTTTTTTCTTTAGGGATCTCATGCCACACCGACTTGATTGCCAATGACATGATGGTAACGAAGGCGAGCATCAAAGCATTGGAGGAGGACAACATGCGACTGTTTGTTTGGCGCTAATAAAGGCAGCGTTTATACAAATTCTATTGTTGGGTTTGTTTACAAAGCTATACATAATACAAATGACAGGATTTGACTCAATGTGCAATATGGTCCCTCTTAAAGTAATGGCATAAATCTCTATTATTTCTAAAAGCACAAAAAATGAAGTGAATAATGATTAGATGTAGTAATTTCAGGGTTAAAAATTGAACTGTTAATTAATGTAGTTTATTTTAGCACAGGTGCCTACCATCCTGAGATGACGGTATGATGTAATGTTGATGGGGTACGCAATGACTTTCATTATGCTATGTACAGAGGAAAAAGTTGCTCTCTTTTAAATTTGTTTAATGTAAGACAAGTACCAGTACTGTGTTACAGTTTTCCCAATAATCCTTGTTTCACACTTGTCACAAAACCACTGTCCTTTTGGCAGTCTAGATTGGCACACTTCAAGTGATATCATTTGATTTTACAATCTGCTGCAGCACAAAAAACTACTTTATTCCGCATCTTTGAAGTACATGAGCAAGTGGTAGGTGACAGCGGCTGAGCAGGAACACTGGAAGTCCACTGCTGATCTAGTAAATGCTCTCCCGAGCAGTTCAGGTAAGGAGGGGATTTTGGGAGAAAAAAAACTCTGGCTTTTCCAGCTGGCCAAAACGAGCGATCTGGGTGGACTCGCTCAATCACACTTTGTCCACACCACAAAGTCGCAGAAGTCCGTCCAGTTAAACTCATCTGTGCCTGAATCTGAAAATATTACAAACATTGTAATGAAAATATGAAACATAGAATTAAATAAGAAACTACAAAAAGTAAAGCCATACATACCTGGTAATACTATTGGTGTTGTCGTGACAAGTGATGGGAATTGTTGCCATCTGGCACCAGACAGAAATTGGGTGTTGTGACAGCCTCCTTAACCGTGAGATCATAAGAAAAGCTGTCAGTATGCTCAGTAGTTACCATGAACACGTTTTATTGTACTGGAAACTGAAACTAAAAATACGTCCTCTGAGAGTGGTTAACCTTAACCATTTAGAATAAGTTGATTAAGTAACATGTAACTAGTGAAAGGGTAGCATTAAATTTAATTAAGCCACGGGGAGGCTGTGCAGTTACTTTTTATTCTTATACGCTCTGCCATATTTGCCTGTTATAAAATTGTTAGAAAAACCACATCAGGTAAACCTAGCTGTGCATGTAAACACAATGATAACAGGAAGCCTGAGAACAAATCAACATTTTTGTGTGCAGAATTACCAACACCATGTGGTTTACTTACGTGCAACAGTTTCTTCTGATGCGATGTTAAAGTTTACACTCTGTATCCACCCGCTTACAAAATAATTGTAAGCCTCCAGGGATTTGTTGGCGTGTTATGGAGCATGTTGTCAACACGAGGTAGTGAAAAATGTCCAGAGAAGTCACATTTGGCCAGCAAGCTTTCTCCGTCAAAAAAAAAAATCACCCTTGGTCAGGACGTAATTAGGATCAATCCCGCCACACAGAGACACCTTCTGCCTGTATCGTTGTTTTTGATCTACCGGTAAATCGTGAAAATACTGCGAAAATTACATCAGGTTGATAAGCTCTACCGTGTAACTCGCGAGTGTACCTTGTGAACCGGTGGACACCCAATATGGCGCCCGAAGGGAAAACTCCCATGATGCATTACGATGTGCAAGCGACCTATTGCTGATTATGGCTGTCAAATCTAAACCAAACGTTGTGCACTCAAATCTTTTGCTGTATTTAGTTTATTTTGGCATCCGGATGATGATTCTAGCATGAAATTGCTTGGGCACCTGTTAATTTTTAAGATTTTGACACATTCAGCTCAAATGTACAATCATGCGCTAAAAACGCATTTAAAGCAATAAAAAGGTGATTATGGCTGTCAAACCTAAACCAAACGTTGTGCACTCAAATCTTTTGCTGTATTTAGTTTATTTTGGCATCTGGATGATGATTCTAGCATGAAATTGCTTGGGCACCTGTTAATTTTTAAGATTTTGACACATTCAGCTCAAATGTACACAATTGCTGATTATGGCTGTCAAATCTAAACCAAACGTTGTGCACTCAAATCTTTTGCTGTATTTAGTTTATTTTGGCATCCGGATGATGATTCTAGCATGAAATTGCTTGGGCACCTGTTAATTTTTAAGATTTTGACACATTCAGCTCAAATGTACAATCATGCGCTAAAAACGCATTTAAAGCAATAAAAAGGTGATTATGGCTGTCAAACCTAAACCAAACGTTGTGCACTCAAATCCTTTGCTGTATTTAGTTTATTTTGGCATCCGGATGATGATTCTAGCATGAAATTGCTTGGGCACCTGTTAATTTTTAAGATTTTGACACATTCAGCTCAAATGTACACAATTGCTGATTATGGCTGTCAAATCTAAACCAAACGTTGTGCACTCAAATCTTTTGCTGTATTTAGTTTATTTTGGCATCCGGATGATGATTCTAGCATGAAATTGCTTGGGCACCTGTTAATTTTTAAGATTTTGACACATTCAGCTCAAATGTACAATCATGCGCTAAAAACGCATTTAAAGCAATAAAAAGGTGATTATGGCTGTCAAACCTAAACCAAACGTTGTGCACTCAAATATTTTGCTGTATTTAGTTTATTTTGGCATCCGGATGATGATTCTAGCATGAAATTGCTTGGGCACCTGTTAATTTTTAAGATTTTGACACATTCAGCTCAAATGTACACAATTGCTGATTATGGCTGTCAAATCTAAACCAAACGTTGTGCACTCAAATCTTTTGCTGTATTTAGTTTATTTTGGCATCCGGATGATGATTCTAGCATGAAATTGCTTGGGCACCTGTTAATTTTTAAGATTTTGACACATTCAGCTCAAATGTACAATCATGCGCTAAAAACGCATTTAAAGCAATAAAAAGGTGATTATGGCTGTCAAACCTAAACCAAACGTTGTGCACTCAAATCTTTTGCTGTATTTAGTTTATTTTGGCATCCGGATGATGATTCTAGCATGAAATTGCTTGGGCACCTGTTAATTTTTAAGATTTTGACACATTCAGCTCAAATGTACACAATTGCTGATTATGGCTGTCAAATCTAAACCAAACGTTGTGCACTCAAATCTTTTGCTGTATTTTGTTTATTTTGGCATCCGGATGATGATTCTAGCATGAAATTGCTTGGGCACCTGTTAATTTTTAAGATTTTGACACATTCAGCTCAAATGTACAATCATGCGCTAAAAACGCATTTAAAGCAATAAAAAGGTGATTATGGCTGTCAAACCTAAACCAAACGTTGTGCACTCAAATCTTTTGCTGTATTTAGTTTATTTTGGCATCCGGATGATGATTCTAGCATGAAATTGCTTGGGCACCTGTTAATTTTTAAGATTTTGACACATTCAGCTCAAATGTACACAATTGCTGATTATGGCTGACAAATCTAAACCAAACGTTGTGCACTCAAATCTTTTGCTGTATTTAGTTTATTTTGGCATCCGGATGATGATTCTAGCATGAAATTGCTTGGGCACCTGTTAATTTTTAAGATTTTGACACATTCACCTCAAATGTACAATCATGCGCTAAAAACGCATTGAAAGCAATAAAAAGGTGATTATGGCTGTCAAACCTAAACCAAACGTTGTGCACTCAAATCTTTTGCTGTATTTAGTTTATTTTGGCATCCGGATGATGATTCTAGCATGAAATTGCTTGGGCACCTGTTAATTTCTAAGATTTTGACACATTCAGCTCAAATGTACACAATTGCTGATTATGGCTGTCAAATCTAAACCAAACGTTGTGCACTCAAATCTTTTGCTGTATTTAGTTTATTTTGGCATCCGGATGATGATTCTAGCATGAAATTGCTTGGGCACCTGTTAATTTTTAAGATTTTGACACATTCAGCTCAAATGTACAATCATGCGCTAAAAACGCATTTAAAGCAATAAAAAGGTGATTATGGCTGTCAAACCTAAACCAAACGTTGTGCACTCAAATCTTTTGCTGTATTTAGTTTATTTTGGCATCCGGATGATGATTCTAGCATGAAATTGCTTGGGCACCTGTTAATTTTTAAGATTTTGACACATTCAGCTCAAATGTACACAATTGCTGATTATGGCTGTCAAATCTAAACCAAACGTTGTGCACTCAAATCTTTTGCTGTATTTTGTTTATTTTGGCATTCGGATGATGATTCTAGCATGAAATTGCTTGGGCACCTGTTAATTTTTAAGATTTTGACACATTCAGCTCAAATGTACAATCATGCGCTAAAAACGCATTTAAAGCAATAAAAAGGTGATTATGGCTGTCAAACCTAAACCAAACGTTGTGCACTCAAATCTTTTGCTGTATTTAGTTTATTTTGGCATCCGGATGATGATTCTAGCATGAAATTGCTTGGGCACCTGTTAATTTTTAAGATTTTGACACATTCAGCTCAAATGTACACAATTGCTGATTATGGCTGTCAAATCTAAACCAAACGTTGTGCACTCAAATCTTTTGCTGTATTTAGTTTATTTTGGCATCCGGATGATGATTCTAGCATGAAATTGCTTGGGCACCTGTTAATTTCTAAGATTTTGACACATTCAGCTCAAATGTACACAATTGCTGATTATGGCTGTCAAATCTAAACCAAACGTTGTGCACTCAAATCTTTTGCTGTATTTAGTTTATTTTGGCATCCGGATGATGATTCTAGCATGAAATTGCTTGGGCACCTGTTAATTTTTAAGATTTTGACACATTCAGCTCAAATGTACAATCATGCGCTAAAAACGCATTTAAAGCAATAAAAAGGTGATTATGGCTGTCAAACCTAAACCAAACGTTGTGCACTCAAATCTTTTGCTGTATTTAGTTTATTTTGGCATCCGGATGATGATTCTAGCATGAAATTGCTTGGGCACCTGTTAATTTTTAAGATTTTGACACATTCAGCTCAAATGTACACAATTGCTGATTATGGCTGTCAAATCTAAACCAAACGTTGTGCACTCAAATCTTTTGCTGTATTTTGTTTATTTTGGCATCCGGATGATGATTCTAGCATGAAATTGCTTGGGCACCTGTTAATTTTTAAGATTTTGACACATTCAGCTCAAATGTACAATCATGCGCTAAAAACGCATTTAAAGCAATAAAAAGGTGATTATGGCTGTCAAACCTAAACCAAACGTTGTGCACTCAAATCTTTTGCTGTATTTAGTTTATTTTGGCATCCGGATGATGATTCTAGCATGAAATTGCTTGGGCACCTGTTAATTTTTAAGATTTTGACACATTCAGCTCAAATGTACACAATTGCTGATTATGGCTGTCAAATCTAAACCAAACGTTGTGCACTCAAATCTTTTGCTGTATTTAGTTTATTTTGGCATCCGGATGATGATTCTAGCATGAAATTGCTTGGGCACCTGTTAATTTTTAAGATTTTGACACATTCACCTCAAATGTACAATCATGCGCTAAAAACGCATTGAAAGCAATAAAAAGGTGATTATGGCTGTCAAACCTAAACCAAACGTTGTGCACTCAAATCTTTTGCTGTATTTAGTTTATTTTGGCATCCGGATGATGATTCTAGCATGAAATTGCTTGGGCACCTGTTAATTTCTAAGATTTTGACACATTCAGCTCAAATGTACACAATTGCTGATTATGGCTGTCAAATCTAAACCAAACGTTGTGCACTCAAATCTTTTGCTGTATTTAGTTTATTTTGGCATCCGGATGATGATTCTAGCATGAAATTGCTTGGGCACCTGTTAATTTTTAAGATTTTGACACATTCAGCTCAAATGTACAATCATGCGCTAAAAACGCATTTAAAGCAATAAAAAGGTGATTATGGCTGTCAAACCTAAACCAAACGTTGTGCACTCAAATCTTTTGCTGTATTTAGTTTATTTTGGCATCCGGATGATGATTCTAGCATGAAATTGCTTGGGCACCTGTTAATTTTTAAGATTTTGACACATTCAGCTCAAATGTACACAATTGCTGATTATGGCTGTCAAATCTAAACCAAACGTTGTGCACTCAAATCTTTTGCTGTATTTTGTTTATTTTGGCATCCGGATGATGATTCTAGCATGAAATTGCTTGGGCACCTGTTAATTTTTAAGATTTTGACACATTCAGCTCAAATGTACAATCATGCGCTAAAAACGCATTTAAAGCAATAAAAAGGTGATTATGGCTGTCAAACCTAAACCAAACGTTGTGCACTCAAATCTTTTGCTGTATTTAGTTTATTTTGGCATCCGGATGATGATTCTAGCATGAAATTGCTTGGGCACCTGTTAATTTTTAAGATTTTGACACATTCAGCTCAAATGTACAGAATTGCTGATTATGGCTGTCAAATCTAAACCAAACGTTGTGCACTAAAATCTTTTGCTGTATTTTGTTTATTTTGGCATCCGGATGATGATTCTAGCATGAAATTGCTTGGGCACCTGTTAATTTTTAAGATTTTGACACATTCAGCTCAAATGTACAATCATGCGCTAAAAACGCATTTAAAGCAATAAAAAGTTGATTATGGCTGTCAAATCTAAACCAAACGTTGTGCACTCAAATATTTTGCTGTATTTAGTTTATTTTGGCATCCGGATGATGATTCTAGCATGAAATTGCTTGGGCACCTGTTAATTTTTAAGATTTTGACACATTCAGCTCAAATGTACAATCATGCACTAAAAACGCATTTAAAGCAATAAAAAGGTGATTATGGCTGTCAAACATAAACCAAACGTTGTGCACTCAAATCTTTTGCTGTATTTAGTTTATTTTGGCATCCGGATGATGATTCTAGCATGAAATTGCTTGGGCACCTGTTAATTTTTAAGATTTTGACACATTCAGCTCAAATGTACACAATTGCTGATTATGGCTGTCAAATCTAAACCAAACGTTGTGCACTCAAATCTTTTGCTGTATTTTGTTTATTTTGGCATCCGGATGATGATTCTAGCATGAAATTGCTTGGGCACCTGTTAATTTTTAAGATTTTGACACATTCAGCTCAAATGTACACAATTGCTGATTATGGCTGTCAAATCTAAACCAAACGTTGTGCACTCAAATCTTTTGCTGTATTTAGTTTATTTTGGCATCCGGATGATGATTCTAGCATGAAATTGCTTGGGCACCTGTTAATTTTTAAGATTTTGACACATTCAGCTCAAATGTACAATCATGCGCTAAAAACGCATTTAAAGCAATAAAAAGTTGATTATGGCTGTCAAACCTAAACCAAACGTTGTGCACTCAAATCTTTTGCTGTATTTAGTTTATTTTGGCATCCGGATGATGATTCTAGCATGAAATTGCTTGGGCACCTGTTAATTTTTAAGATTTTGACACATTCAGCTCAAATGTACACAATTGCTGATTATGGCTGTCAAATCTAAACCAAACGTTGTGCACTCAAATCTTTTGCTGTATTTAGTTTATTTTGGCATCCGGATGATGATTCTAGCATGAAATTGCTTGGGCACCTGTTAATTTTTAAGATTTTGACACATTCAGCTCAAATGTACAATCATGCGCTAAAAACGCATTTAAAGCAATAAAAAGGTGATTATGGCTGTCAAACCTAAACCAAACGTTGTGCACTCAAATATTTTGCTGTATTTAGTTTATTTTGGCATCCGGATGATGATTCTAGCATGAAATTGCTTGGGCACCTGTTAATTTTTAAGATTTTGACACATTCAGCTCAAATGTACACAATTGCTGATTATGGCTGTCAAATCTAAACCAAACGTTGTGCACTCAAATCTTTTGCTGTATTTAGTTTATTTTGGCATCCGGATGATGATTCTAGCATGAAATTGCTTGGGCACCTGTTAATTTTTAAGATTTTGACACATTCAGCTCAAATGTACAATCATGCGCTAAAAACGCATTTAAAGCAATAAAAAGGTGATTATGGCTGTCAAACCTAAACCAAACGTTGTGCACTCAAATCTTTTGCTGTATTTAGTTTATTTTGGCATCCGGATGATGATTCTAGCATGAAATTGCTTGGGCACCTGTTAATTTTTAAGATTTTGACACATTCAGCTCAAATGTACACAATTGCTGATTATGGCTGTCAAATCTAAACCAAACGTTGTGCACTCAAATCTTTTGCTGTATTTTGTTTATTTTGGCATCCGGATGATGATTCTAGCATGAAATTGCTTGGGCACCTGTTAATTTTTAAGATTTTGACACATTCAGCTCAAATGTACAATCATGCGCTAAAAACGCATTTAAAGCAATAAAAAGGTGATTATGGCTGTCAAACCTAAACCAAACGTTGTGCACTCAAATCTTTTGCTGTATTTAGTTTATTTTGGCATCCGGATGATGATTCTAGCATGAAATTGCTTGGGCACCTGTTAATTTTTAAGATTTTGACACATTCAGCTCAAATGTACACAATTGCTGATTATGGCTGACAAATCTAAACCAAACGTTGTGCACTCAAATCTTTTGCTGTATTTAGTTTATTTTGGCATCCGGATGATGATTCTAGCATGAAATTGCTTGGGCACCTGTTAATTTTTAAGATTTTGACACATTCACCTCAAATGTACAATCATGCGCTAAAAACGCATTGAAAGCAATAAAAAGGTGATTATGGCTGTCAAACCTAAACCAAACGTTGTGCACTCAAATCTTTTGCTGTATTTAGTTTATTTTGGCATCCGGATGATGATTCTAGCATGAAATTGCTTGGGCACCTGTTAATTTCTAAGATTTTGACACATTCAGCTCAAATGTACACAATTGCTGATTATGGCTGTCAAATCTAAACCAAACGTTGTGCACTCAAATCTTTTGCTGTATTTAGTTTATTTTGGCATCCGGATGATGATTCTAGCATGAAATTGCTTGGGCACCTGTTAATTTTTAAGATTTTGACACATTCAGCTCAAATGTACAATCATGCGCTAAAAACGCATTTAAAGCAATAAAAAGGTGATTATGGCTGTCAAACCTAAACCAAACGTTGTGCACTCAAATCTTTTGCTGTATTTAGTTTATTTTGGCATCCGGATGATGATTCTAGCATGAAATTGCTTGGGCACCTGTTAATTTTTAAGATTTTGACACATTCAGCTCAAATGTACACAATTGCTGATTATGGCTGTCAAATCTAAACCAAACGTTGTGCACTCAAATCTTTTGCTGTATTTTGTTTATTTTGGCATTCGGATGATGATTCTAGCATGAAATTGCTTGGGCACCTGTTAATTTTTAAGATTTTGACACATTCAGCTCAAATGTACAATCATGCGCTAAAAACGCATTTAAAGCAATAAAAAGGTGATTATGGCTGTCAAACCTAAACCAAACGTTGTGCACTCAAATCTTTTGCTGTATTTAGTTTATTTTGGCATCCGGATGATGATTCTAGCATGAAATTGCTTGGGCACCTGTTAATTTTTAAGATTTTGACACATTCAGCTCAAATGTACACAATTGCTGATTATGGCTGTCAAATCTAAACCAAACGTTGTGCACTCAAATCTTTTGCTGTATTTAGTTTATTTTGGCATCCGGATGATGATTCTAGCATGAAATTGCTTGGGCACCTGTTAATTTTTAAGATTTTGACACATTCACCTCAAATGTACAATCATGCGCTAAAAACGCATTGAAAGCAATAAAGAGGTGATTATGGCTGTCAAACCTAAACCAAACGTTGTGCACTCAAATCTTTTGCTGTATTTAGTTTATTTTGGCATCCGGATGATGATTCTAGCATGAAATTGCTTGGGCACCTGTTAATTTCTAAGATTTTGACACATTCAGCTCAAATGTACACAATTGCTGATTATGGCTGTCAAATCTAAACCAAACGTTGTGCACTCAAATCTTTTGCTGTATTTAGTTTATTTTGGCATCCGGATGATGATTCTAGCATGAAATTGCTTGGGCACCTGTTAATTTTTAAGATTTTGACACATTCAGCTCAAATGTACAATCATGCGCTAAAAACGCATTTAAAGCAATAAAAAGGTGATTATGGCTGTCAAACCTAAACCAAACGTTGTGCACTCAAATCTTTTGCTGTATTTAGTTTATTTTGGCATCCGGATGATGATTCTAGCATGAAATTGCTTGGGCACCTGTTAATTTTTAAGATTTTGACACATTCAGCTCAAATGTACACAATTGCTGATTATGGCTGTCAAATCTAAACCAAACGTTGTGCACTCAAATCTTTTGCTGTATTTTGTTTATTTTGGCATCCGGATGATGATTCTAGCATGAAATTGCTTGGGCACCTGTTAATTTTTAAGATTTTGACACATTCAGCTCAAATGTACAATCATGCGCTAAAAACGCATTTAAAGCAATAAAAAGGTGATTATGGCTGTCAAACCTAAACCAAACGTTGTGCACTCAAATCTTTTGCTGTATTTAGTTTATTTTGGCATCCGGATGATGATTCTAGCATGAAATTGCTTGGGCACCTGTTAATTTTTAAGATTTTGACACATTCAGCTCAAATGTACACAATTGCTGATTATGGCTGTCAAATCTAAACCAAACGTTGTGCACTCAAATCTTTTGCTGTATTTAGTTTATTTTGGCATCCGGATGATGATTCTAGCATGAAATTGCTTGGGCACCTGTTAATTTCTAAGATTTTGACACATTCACCTCAAATGTACAATCATGCGCTAAAAACGCATTGAAAGCAATAAAAAGGTGATTATGGCTGTCAAACCTAAACCAAACGTTGTGCACTCAAATCTTTTGCTGTATTTAGTTTATTTTGGCATCCGGATGATGATTCTAGCATGAAATTGCTTGGGCACCTGTTAATTTCTAAGATTTTGACACATTCAGCTCAAATGTACACAATTGCTGATTATGGCTGTCAAATCTAAACCAAACGTTGTGCACTCAAATCTTTTGCTGTATTTAGTTTATTTTGGCATCCGGATGATGATTCTAGCATGAAATTGCTTGGGCACCTGTTAATTTTTAAGATTTTGACACATTCAGCTCAAATGTACAATCATGCGCTAAAAACGCATTTAAAGCAATAAAAAGGTGATTATGGCTGTCAAACCTAAACCAAACGTTGTGCACTCAAATCTTTTGCTGTATTTAGTTTATTTTGGCATCCGGATGATGATTCTAGCATGAAATTGCTTGGGCACCTGTTAATTTTTAAGATTTTGACACATTCAGCTCAAATGTACACAATTGCTGATTATGGCTGTCAAATCTAAACCAAACGTGCACTCAAATCTTTTGCTGTATTTTGTTTATTTTGGCATCCGGATGATGATTCTAGCATGAAATTGCTTGGGCACCTGTTAATTTTTAAGATTTTGACACATTCAGCTCAAATGTACAATCATGCGCTAAAAACGCATTTAAAGCAATAAAAAGGTGATTATGGCTGTCAAACCTAAACCAAACGTTGTGCACTCAAATCTTTTGCTGTATTTAGTTTATTTTGGCATCCGGATGATGATTCTAGCATGAAATTGCTTGGGCACCTGTTAATTTTTAAGATTTTGACACATTCAGCTCAAATGTACAGAATTGCTGATTATGGCTGTCAAATCTAAACCAAACGTTGTGCACTAAAATCTTTTGCTGTATTTTGTTTATTTTGGCATCCGGATGATGATTCTAGCATGAAATTGCTTGGGCACCTGTTAATTTTTAAGATTTTGACACATTCAGCTCAAATGTACAATCATGCGCTAAAAACGCATTTAAAGCAATAAAAAGTTGATTATGGCTGTCAAATCTAAACCAAACGTTGTGCACTCAAATATTTTGCTGTATTTAGTTTATTTTGGCATCCGGATGATGATTCTAGCATGAAATTGCTTGGGCACCTGTTAATTTTTAAGATTTTGACACATTCAGCTCAAATGTACAATCATGCACTAAAAACGCATTTAAAGCAATAAAAAGTTGATTATGGCTGTCAAACATAAACCAAACGTTGTGCACTCAAATCTTTTGCTGTATTTAGTTTATTTTGGCATCCGGATGATGATTCTAGCATGAAATTGCTTGGGCACCTGTTAATTTTTAAGATTTTGACACATTCAGCTCAAATGTACACAATTGCTGATTATGGCTTTCAAATCTAAACCAAACGTTGTGCACTCAAATCTTTTGCTGTATTTTGTTTATTTTGGCATCCGGATGATGATTCTAGCATGAAATTGCTTGGGCACCTGTTAATTTCTAAGATTTTGACACATTCACCTCAAATGTACAATCATGCGCTAAAAACGCATTGAAAGCAATAAAAAGGTGATTATGGCTGTCAAACCTAAACCAAACGTTGTGCACTCAAATCTTTTGCTGTATTTAGTTTATTTTGGCATCCGGATGATGATTCTAGCATGAAATTGCTTGGGCACCTGTTAATTTCTAAGATTTTGACACATTCAGCTCAAATGTACACAATTGCTGATTATGGCTGTCAAATCTAAACCAAACGTTGTGCACTCAAATCTTTTGCTGTATTTAGTTTATTTTGGCATCCGGATGATGATTCTAGCATGAAATTGCTTGGGCACCTGTTAATTTTTAAGATTTTGACACATTCAGCTCAAATGTACAATCATGCGCTAAAAACGCATTTAAAGCAATAAAAAGGTGATTATGGCTGTCAAACCTAAACCAAACGTTGTGCACTCAAATCTTTTGCTGTATTTAGTTTATTTTGGCATCCGGATGATGATTCTAGCATGAAATTGCTTGGGCACCTGTTAATTTTTAAGATTTTGACACATTCAGCTCAAATGTACACAATTGCTGATTATGGCTGTCAAATCTAAACCAAACGTGCACTCAAATCTTTTGCTGTATTTTGTTTATTTTGGCATCCGGATGATGATTCTAGCATGAAATTGCTTGGGCACCTGTTAATTTTTAAGATTTTGACACATTCAGCTCAAATGTACAATCATGCGCTAAAAACGCATTTAAAGCAATAAAAAGGTGATTATGGCTGTCAAACCTAAACCAAACGTTGTGCACTCAAATCTTTTGCTGTATTTAGTTTATTTTGGCATCCGGATGATGATTCTAGCATGAAATTGCTTGGGCACCTGTTAATTTTTAAGATTTTGACACATTCAGCTCAAATGTACAGAATTGCTGATTATGGCTGTCAAATCTAAACCAAACGTTGTGCACTAAAATCTTTTGCTGTATTTTGTTTATTTTGGCATCCGGATGATGATTCTAGCATGAAATTGCTTGGGCACCTGTTAATTTTTAAGATTTTGACACATTCAGCTCAAATGTACAATCATGCGCTAAAAACGCATTTAAAGCAATAAAAAGTTGATTATGGCTGTCAAATCTAAACCAAACGTTGTGCACTCAAATATTTTGCTGTATTTAGTTTATTTTGGCATCCGGATGATGATTCTAGCATGAAATTGCTTGGGCACCTGTTAATTTTTAAGATTTTGACACATTCAGCTCAAATGTACAATCATGCACTAAAAACGCATTTAAAGCAATAAAAAGGTGATTATGGCTGTCAAACATAAACCAAACGTTGTGCACTCAAATCTTTTGCTGTATTTAGTTTATTTTGGCATCCGGATGATGATTCTAGCATGAAATTGCTTGGGCACCTGTTAATTTTTAAGATTTTGACACATTCAGCTCAAATGTACACAATTGCTGATTATGGCTTTCAAATCTAAACCAAACGTTGTGCACTCAAATCTTTTGCTGTATTTTGTTTATTTTGGCATCCGGATGATGATTCTAGCATGAAATTGCTTGGGCACCTGTTAATTTTTAAGATTTTGACACATTCAGCTCAAATGTACAATCATGCGCTAAAAACGCATTTAAAGCAATAAAAAGGTGATTATGGCTGTCAAACCTAAACCAAACGTTGTGCACTCAAATCTTTTGCTGTATTTAGTTTATTTTGGCATCCGGATGATGATTCTAGCATGAAATTGCTTGGGCACCTGTTAATTTTTAAGATTTTGACACATTCAGCTCAAATGTACACAATTGCTGATTATGGCTGTCAAATCTAAACCAAACGTTGTGCACTCAAATCTTTTGCTGTATTTAGTTTATTCTGGCATCCGGATGATGATTCTAGCATGAAATTGCTTGGGCACCTGTTAATTTTTAAGATTTTGACACATTCACCTCAAATGTACAATCATGCGCTAAAAACGCATTGAAAGCAATAAAAAGGTGATTATGGCTGTCAAACCTAAACCAAACGTTGTGCACTCAAATCTTTTGCTGTATTTAGTTTATTTTGGCATCCGGATGATGATTCTAGCATGAAATTGCTTGGGCACCTGTTAATTTCTAAGATTTTGACACATTCAGCTCAAATGTACACAATTGCTGATTATGGCTGTCAAATCTAAACCAAACGTTGTGCACTCAAATCTTTTGCTGTATTTAGTTTATTTTGGCATCCGGATGATGATTCTAGCATGAAATTGCTTGGGCACCTGTTAATTTTTAAGATTTTGACACATTCAGCTCAAATGTACAATCATGCGCTAAAAACGCATTTAAAGCAATAAAAAGGTGATTATGGCTGTCAAACCTAAACCAAACGTTGTGCACTCAAATCTTTTGCTGTATTTAGTTTATTTTGGCATCCGGATGATGATTCTAGCATGAAATTGCTTGGGCACCTGTTAATTTTTAAGATTTTGACACATTCAGCTCAAATGTACACAATTGCTGATTATGGCTGTCAAATCTAAACCAAACGTTGTGCACTCAAATCTTTTGCTGTATTTTGTTTATTTTGGCATCCGGATGATGATTCTAGCATGAAATTGCTTGGGCACCTGTTAATTTTTAAGATTTTGACACATTCAGCTCAAATGTACAATCATGCGCTAAAAACGCATTTAAAGCAATAAAAAGGTGATTATGGCTGTCAAACCTAAACCAAACGTTGTGCACTCAAATCTTTTGCTGTATTTAGTTTATTTTGGCATCCGGATGATGATTCTAGCATGAAATTGCTTGGGCACCTGTTAATTTTTAAGATTTTGACACATTCAGCTCAAATGTACAGAATTGCTGATTATGGCTGTCAAATCTAAACCAAACGTTGTGCACTAAAATCTTTTGCTGTATTTTGTTTATTTTGGCATCCGGATGATGATTCTAGCATGAAATTGCTTGGGCACCTGTTAATTTTTAAGATTTTGACACATTCAGCTCAAATGTACAATCATGCGCTAAAAACGCATTTAAAGCAATAAAAAGTTGATTATGGCTGTCAAATCTAAACCAAACGTTGTGCACTCAAATATTTTGCTGTATTTAGTTTATTTTGGCATCCGGATGATGATTCTAGCATGAAATTGCTTGGGCACCTGTTAATTTTTAAGATTTTGACACATTCAGCTCAAATGTACAATCATGCACTAAAAACGCATTTAAAGCAATAAAAAGGTGATTATGGCTGTCAAACATAAACCAAACGTTGTGCACTCAAATCTTTTGCTGTATTTAGTTTATTTTGGCATCCGGATGATGATTCTAGCATGAAATTGCTTGGGCACCTGTTAATTTTTAAGATTTTGACACATTCAGCTCAAATGTACACAATTGCTGATTATGGCTGTCAAATCTAAACCAAACGTTGTGCACTCAAATCTTTTGCTGTATTTTGTTTATTTTGGCATCCGGATGATGATTCTAGCATGAAATTGCTTGGGCACCTGTTAATTTTTAAGATTTTGACACATTCAGCTCAAATGTACAATCATGCGCTAAAAACGCATTTAAAGCAATAAAAAGGTGATTATGGCTGTCAAACCTAAACCAAACGTTGTGCACTCAAATCTTTTGCTGTATTTAGTTTATTTTGGCATCCGGATGATGATTCTAGCATGAAATTGCTTGGGCACCTGTTAATTTTTAAGATTTTGACACATTCAGCTCAAATATACAATCATGCGCTAAAAACGCATTTAAAGCAATAAAAAGGTTATTATGGCTGTCAAACCTAAACCAAACGTTGTGCACTCAAATCTTTTGCTGTATTTAGTTTATTTTGGCATCCGGATGATGATTCTAGCATGAAATTGCTTGGGCACCTGTTAATTTTTAAGATTTTGACACATTCAGCTCAAATGTACACAATTGCTGATTATGGCTGTCAAATCTAAACCAAACGTTGTGCACTCAAATCTTTTGCTGTATTTAGTTTATTTTGGCATCCGGATGATGATTCTAGCATGAAATTGCTTGGGCACCTGTTAATTTTTAAGATTTTGACACATTCAGCTCAAATGTACAATCATGCGCTAAAAACGCATTTAAAGCAATAAAAAGGTGATTATGGCTGTCAAACCTAAACCAAACGTTGTGCACTCAAATCTTTTGCTGTATTTAGTTTATTTTGGCATCCGGATGATGATTCTAGCATGAAATTGCTTGGGCACCTGTTAATTTTTAAGATTTTGACACATTCAGCTCAAATGTACAGAATTGCTGATTATGGCTGTCAAATCTAAACCAAACGTTGTGCACTAAAATCTTTTGCTGTATTTTGTTTATTTTGGCATCCGGATGATGATTCTAGCATGAAATTGCTTGGGCACCTGTTAATTTTTAAGATTTTGACACATTCAGCTCAAATGTACAATCATGCGCTAAAAACGCATTTAAAGCAATAAAAAGGTGATTATGGCTGTCAAACCTAAACCAAACGTTGTGCACTCAAATCTTTTGCTGTATTTAGTTTATTTTGGCATCCGGATGATGATTCTAGCATGAAATTGCTTGGGCACCTGTTAATTTTTAAGATTTTGACACATTCAGCTCAAATGTACACAATTGCTGATTATGGCTGTCAAATCTAAACCAAACGTTGTGCACTCAAATCTTTTGCTGTATTTAGTTTATTTTGGCATCCGGATGATGATTCTAGCATGAAATTGCTTGGGCACCTGTTAATTTTTAAGATTTTGACACATTCAGCTCAAATGTACAATCATGCGCTAAAAACGCATTTAAAGCAATAAAAAGGTGATTATGGCTGTCAAACCTAAACCAAACGTTGTGCACTCAAATCTTTTGCTGTATTTAGTTTATTTTGGCATCCGGATGATGATTCTAGCATGAAATTGCTTGGGCACCTGTTAATTTCTAAGATTTTGACACATTCAGCTCAAATGTACACAATTGCTGATTATGGCTGTCAAATCTAAACCAAACGTTGTGCACTCAAATCTTTTGCTGTATTTAGTTTATTTTGGCATCCGGATGATGATTCTAGCATGAAATTGCTTGGGCACCTGTTAATTTTTAAGATTTTGACACATTCAGCTCAAATGTACAATCATGCGCTAAAAACGCATTTAAAGCAATAAAAAGGTGATTATGGCTGTCAAACCTAAACCAAACGTTGTGCACTCAAATCTTTTGCTGTATTTAGTTTATTTTGGCATCCGGATGATGATTCTAGCATGAAATTGCTTGGGCACCTGTTAATTTTTAAGATTTTGACACATTCAGCTCAAATGTACACAATTGCTGATTATGGCTGTCAAATCTAAACCAAACGTTGTGCACTCAAATCTTTTGCTGTATTTTGTTTATTTTGGCATCCGGATGATGATTCTAGCATGAAATTGCTTGGGCACCTGTTAATTTTTAAGATTTTGACACATTCAGCTCAAATGTACAATCATGCGCTAAAAACGCATTTAAAGCAATAAAAAGGTGATTATGGCTGTCAAACCTAAACCAAACGTTGTGCACTCAAATCTTTTGCTGTATTTAGTTTATTTTGGCATCCGGATGATGATTCTAGCATGAAATTGCTTGGGCACCTGTTAATTTTTAAGATTTTGACACATTCAGCTCAAATGTACAGAATTGCTGATTATGGCTGTCAAATCTAAACCAAACGTTGTGCACTAAAATCTTTTGCTGTATTTTGTTTATTTTGGCATCCGGATGATGATTCTAGCATGAAATTGCTTGGGCACCTGTTAATTTTTAAGATTTTGACACATTCAGCTCAAATGTACAATCATGCGCTAAAAACGCATTTAAAGCAATAAAAAGTTGATTATGGCTGTCAAATCTAAACCAAACGTTGTGCACTCAAATATTTTGCTGTATTTAGTTTATTTTGGCATCCGGATGATGATTCTAGCATGAAATTGCTTGGGCACCTGTTAATTTTTAAGATTTTGACACATTCAGCTCAAATGTACAATCATGCACTAAAAACGCATTTAAAGCAATAAAAAGGTGATTATGGCTGTCAAACATAAACCAAACGTTGTGCACTCAAATCTTTTGCTGTATTTAGTTTATTTTGGCATCCGGATGATGATTCTAGCATGAAATTGCTTGGGCACCTGTTAATTTTTAAGATTTTGACACATTCAGCTCAAATGTACACAATTGCTGATTATGGCTGTCAAATCTAAACCAAACGTTGTGCACTCAAATCTTTTGCTGTATTTTGTTTATTTTGGCATCCGGATGATGATTCTAGCATGAAATTGCTTGGGCACCTGTTAATTTTTAAGATTTTGACACATTCAGCTCAAATGTACAATCATGCGCTAAAAACGCATTTAAAGCAATAAAAAGTTGATTATGGCTGTCAAATCTAAACCAAACGTTGTGCACTCAAATATTTTGCTGTATTTAGTTTATTTTGGCATCCGGATGATGATTCTAGCATGAAATTGCTTGGGCACCTGTTAATTTTTAAGATTTTGACACATTCAGCTCAAATGTACAATCATGCACTAAAAACGCATTTAAAGCAATAAAAAGGTGATTATGGCTGTCAAACATAAACCAAACGTTGTGCACTCAAATCTTTTGCTGTATTTAGTTTATTTTGGCATCCGGATGATGATTCTAGCATGAAATTGCTTGGGCACCTGTTAATTTTTAAGATTTTGACACATTCAGCTCAAATGTACACAATTGCTGATTATGGCTGTCAAATCTAAACCAAACGTTGTGCACTCAAATCTTTTGCTGTATTTTGTTTATTTTGGCATCCGGATGATGATTCTAGCATGAAATTGCTTTGGCACCTGTTAATTTTTAAGATTTTGACACATTCAGCTCAAATGTACAATCATGCGCTAAAAACGCATTTAAAGCAATAAAAAGGTGATTATGGCTGTCAAACCTAAACCAAACGTTGTGCACTCAAATCTTTTGCTGTATTTAGTTTATTTTGGCATCCGGATGATGATTCTAGCATGAAATTGCTTGGGCACCTGTTAATTTTTAAGATTTTGACACATTCAGCTCAAATGTACACAATTGCTGATTATGGCTGTCAAATCTAAACCAAACGTTGTGCACTCAAATCTTTTGCTGTATTTAGTTTATTTTGGCATCCGGATGATGATTCTAGCATGAAATTTCTTGGGCACCTGTTAATTTTTAAGATTTTGACACATTCAGCTCAAATGTACAATTATGCGCTAAAAACGCATTTAAAGCAATAAAAAGGTGATTATGGCTGTCAAACCTAAACCAAACGTTGTGCACTCAAATCTTTTGCTGTATTTAGTTTATTTTGGCATCCGGATGATGATTCTAGCATGAAATTGCTTGGGCACCTGTTAATTTTTAAGATTTTGACACATTCACCTCAAATGTACAATCATGCGCTAAAAACGCATTTAAAGCAATAAAAAGTTGATTATGGCTGTCAAACCTAAACCAAACGTTGTGCACTCAAATCTTTTGCTGTATTTAGTTTATTTTGGCATCCGGATGATGATTCTAGCATGAAATTGCTTGGGCACCTGTTAATTTTTAAGATTTTGACACATTCAGCTCAAATGTACACAATTGCTGATTATGGCTGTCAAATCTAAACCAAACGTTGTGCACTCAAATCTTTTGCTGTATTTAGTTTATTTTGGCATCCGGATGATGATTCTAGCATGAAATTGCTTGGGCACCTGTTAATTTTTAAGATTTTGACACATTCAGCTCAAATGTACAATCATGCGCTAAAAACGCATTTAAAGCAATAAAAAGGTGATTATGGCTGTCAAACCTAAACCAAACGTTGTGCACTCAAATCTTTTGCTGTATTTAGTTTATTTTGGCATCCGGATGATGATTCTACCATGAAATTGCTTGGGCACCTGTTAATTTTTAAGATTTTGACACATTCAGCTCAAATGTACACAATTGCTGATTATGGCTGTCAAATCTAAACCAAACGTTGTGCACTCAAATCTTTTGCTGTATTTAGTTTATTTTGGCATCCGGATGATGATTCTAGCATGAAATTGCTTGGGCACCTGTTAATTTTTAAGATTTTGACACATTCAGCTCAAATGTACAATCATGCGCTAAAAACGCATTTAAAGCAATAAAAAGGTGATTATGGCTGTCAAACCTAAACCAAACGTTGTGCACTCAAATCTTTTGCTGTATTTAGTTTATTTTGGCATCCGGATGATGATTCTAGCATGAAATTGTTTGGGCACCTGTTAATTTTTAAGATTTTGACACATTCAGCTCAAATGTACACAATTGCGGATTATGGCTGTCAAATCTAAACCAAACGTTGTGCACTCAAATCTTTTGCTGTATTTAGTTTATTTTGGCATCCGGATGATGATTCTAGCATGAAATTGCTTGGGCACCTGTTAATTTTTAAGATTTTGACACATTCAGCTCAAATGTACACAATTGCTGATTATGGCTGTCAAATCTAAACCAAACGTTGTACACTCAAATCTTTTGCTGTATTTAGTTTATTTTGGCATCCGGATGATGATTCTAGCATGAAATTGCTTGGGCACCTGTTAATTTTTAAGATTTTGACACATTCAGCTCAAATGTACACAATTGCTGATTATGGCTGTCAAATCTAAACCAAACGTTGTGCACTCAAATCTTTTGCTGTATTTAGTTTATTTTGGCATCCGGATGATGATTCTAGCATGAAATTGCTTGGGCACCTGTTAATTTTTAAGATTTTGACACATTCAGCTCAAATGTACAATCATGCGCTAAAAACGCATTTAAAGCAATAAAAAGGTGATTATGGCTGTCAAACCTAAACCAAACGTTGTGCACTCAAATCTTTTGCTGTATTTAGTTTATTTTGGCATCCGGATGATGATTCTAGCATGAAATTGCTTGGGCACCTGTTAATTTTTAAGATTTTGACACATTCAGCTCAAATGTACACAATTGCTGATTATGGCTGTCAAATCTAAACCAAACGTTGTGCACTCAAATCTTTTGCTGTATTTAGTTTATTTTGGCATCCGGATGATGATTCTAGCATGAAATTGCTTGGGCACCTGTTAATTTTTAAGATTTTGACACATTCACCTCAAATGTACAATCATGCGCTAAAAACGCATTGAAAGCAATAAAAAGGTGATTATGGCTGTCAAACCTAAACCAAACGTTGTGCACTCAAATCTTTTGCTGTATTTAGTTTATTTTGGCATCCGGATGATGATTCTAGCATGAAATTGCTTGGGCACCTGTTAATTTCTAAGATTTTGACACATTCAGCTCAAATGTACACAATTGCTGATTATGGCTGTCAAATCTAAACCAAACGTTGTGCACTCAAATCTTTTGCTGTATTTTGTTTATTTTGGCATCCGGATGATGATTCTAGCATGAAATTGCTTGGGCACCTGTTAATTTTTAAGATTTTGACACATTCAGCTCAAATGTACAATCATGCGCTAAAAACGCATTTAAAGCAATAAAAAGGTGATTATGGCTGTCAAACCTAAACCAAACGTTGTGCACTCAAATCTTTTGCTGTATTTAGTTTATTTTGGCATCCGGATGATGATTCTAGCATGAAATTGCTTGGGCACCTGTTAATTTTTAAGATTTTGACACATTCAGCTCAAATGTACAGAATTGCTGATTATGGCTGTCAAATCTAAACCAAACGTTGTGCACTAAAATCTTTTGCTGTATTTTGTTTATTTTGGCATCCGGATGATGATTCTAGCATGAAATTGCTTGGGCACCTGTTAATTTTTAAGATTTTGACACATTCAGCTCAAATGTACAATCATGCGCTAAAAACGCATTTAAAGCAATAAAAAGTTGATTATGGCTGTCAAATCTAAACCAAACGTTGTGCACTCAAATATTTTGCTGTATTTAGTTTATTTTGGCATCCGGATGATGATTCTAGCATGAAATTGCTTGGGCACCTGTTAATTTTTAAGATTTTGACACATTCAGCTCAAATGTACAATCATGCACTAAAAACGCATTTAAAGCAATAAAAAGGTGATTATGGCTGTCAAACATAAACCAAACGTTGTGCACTCAAATCTTTTGCTGTATTTAGTTTATTTTGGCATCCGGATGATGATTCTAGCATGAAATTGCTTGGGCACCTGTTAATTTTTAAGATTTTGACACATTCAGCTCAAATGTACACAATTGCTGATTATGGCTGTCAAATCTAAACCAAACGTTGTGCACTCAAATCTTTTGCTGTATTTTGTTTATTTTGGCATCCGGATGATGATTCTAGCATGAAATTGCTTGGGCACCTGTTAATTTTTAAGATTTTGACACATTCAGCTCAAATGTACAATCATGCGCTAAAAACGCATTTAAAGCAATAAAAAGGTGATTATGGCTGTCAAACCTAAACCAAACGTTGTGCACTCAAATCTTTTGCTGTATTTAGTTTATTTTGGCATCCGGATGATGATTCTAGCATGAAATTGCTTGGGCACCTGTTAATTTCTAAGATTTTGACACATTCAGCTCAAATGTACACAATTGCTGATTATGGCTGTCAAATCTAAACCAAACGTTGTGCACTCAAATCTTTTGCTGTATTTAGTTTATTTTGGCATCCGGATGATGATTCTAGCATGAAATTGCTTGGGCACCTGTTAATTTTTAAGATTTTGACACATTCAGCTCAAATGTACAATCATGCGCTAAAAACGCATTTAAAGCAATAAAAAGGTGATTATGGCTGTCAAACCTAAACCAAACGTTGTGCACTCAAATCTTTTGCTGTATTTAGTTTATTTTGGCATCCGGATGATGATTCTAGCATGAAATTGCTTGGGCACCTGTTAATTTTTAAGATTTTGACACATTCAGCTCAAATGTACACAATTGCTGATTATGGCTTTCAAATCTAAACCAAACGTTGTGCACTCAAATCTTTTGCTGTATTTTGTTTATTTTGGCATCCGGATGATGATTCTAGCATGAAATTGCTTGGGCACCTGTTAATTTTTAAGATTTTGACACATTCAGCTCAAATGTACAATCATGCGCTAAAAACGCATTTAAAGCAATAAAAAGGTGATTATGGCTGTCAAACCTAAACCAAACGTTGTGCACTCAAATCTTTTGCTGTATTTAGTTTATTTTGGCATCCGGATGATGATTCTAGCATGAAATTGCTTGGGCACCTGTTAATTTTTAAGATTTTGACACATTCAGCTCAAATGTACACAATTGCTGATTATGGCTGTCAAATCTAAACCAAACGTTGTGCACTCAAATCTTTTGCTGTATTTAGTTTATTTTGGCATCCGGATGATGATTCTAGCATGAAATTGCTTGGGCACCTGTTAATTTTTAAGATTTTGACACATTCACCTCAAATGTACAATCATGCGCTAAAAACGCATTGAAAGCAATAAAAAGGTGATTATGGCTGTCAAACCTAAACCAAACGTTGTGCACTCAAATCTTTTGCTGTATTTAGTTTATTTTGGCATCCGGATGATGATTCTAGCATGAAATTGCTTGGGCACCTGTTAATTTCTAAGATTTTGACACATTCAGCTCAAATGTACACAATTGCTGATTATGGCTGTCAAATCTAAACCAAACGTTGTGCACTCAAATCTTTTGCTGTATTTAGTTTATTTTGGCATCCGGATGATGATTCTAGCATGAAATTGCTTGGGCACCTGTTAATTTTTAAGATTTTGACACATTCAGCTCAAATGTACAATCATGCGCTAAAAACGCATTTAAAGCAATAAAAAGGTGATTATGGCTGTCAAACCTAAACCAAACGTTGTGCACTCAAATCTTTTGCTGTATTTAGTTTATTTTGGCATCCGGATGATGATTCTAGCATGAAATTGCTTGGGCACCTGTTAATTTTTAAGATTTTGACACATTCAGCTCAAATGTACACAATTGCTGATTATGGCTGTCAAATCTAAACCAAACGTTGTGCACTCAAATCTTTTGCTGTATTTTGTTTATTTTGGCATCCGGATGATGATTCTAGCATGAAATTGCTTGGGCACCTGTTAATTTTTAAGATTTTGACACATTCAGCTCAAATGTACAATCATGCGCTAAAAACGCATTTAAAGCAATAAAAAGGTGATTATGGCTGTCAAACCTAAACCAAGCGTTGTGCACTCAAATCTTTTGCTGTATTTAGTTTATTTTGGCATCCGGATGATGATTCTAGCATGAAATTGCTTGGGCACCTGTTAATTTTTAAGATTTTGACACATTCAGCTCAAATGTACAGAATTGCTGATTATGGCTGTCAAATCTAAACCAAACGTTGTGCACTAAAATCTTTTGCTGTATTTTGTTTATTTTGGCATCCGGATGATGATTCTAGCATGAAATTGCTTGGGCACCTGTTAATTTTTAAGATTTTGACACATTCAGCTCAAATGTACAATCATGCGCTAAAAACGCATTTAAAGCAATAAAAAGTTGATTATGGCTGTCAAATCTAAACCAAACGTTGTGCACTCAAATATTTTGCTGTATTTAGTTTATTTTGGCATCCGGATGATGATTCTAGCATGAAATTGCTTGGGCACCTGTTAATTTTTAAGATTTTGACACATTCAGCTCAAATGTACAATCATGCACTAAAAACGCATTTAAAGCAATAAAAAGGTGATTATGGCTGTCAAACCTAAACCAAACGTTGTGCACTCAAATCTTTTGCTGTATTTAGTTTATTTTGGCATCCGGATGATGATTCTAGCATGAAATTGCTTGGGCACCTGTTAATTTTTAAGATTTTGACACATTCAGCTCAAATGTACACAATTGCTGATTATGGCTGTCAAATCTAAACCAAACGTTGTGCACTCAAATCTTTTGCTGTATTTTGTTTATTTTGGCATCCGGATGATGATTCTAGCATGAAATTGCTTGGGCACCTGTTAATTTTTAAGATTTTGACACATTCAGCTCAAATGTACAATCATGCGCTAAAAACGCATTTAAAGCAATAAAAAGGTGATTATGGCTGTCAAACCTAAACCAAACGTTGTGCACTCAAATCTTTTGCTGTATTTAGTTTATTTTGGCATCCGGATGATGATTCTAGCATGAAATTGCTTGGGCACCTGTTAATTTTTAAGATTTTGACACATTCAGCTCAAATGTACACAATTGCTGATTATGGCTGTCAAATCTAAACCAAACGTTGTGCACTCAAATCTTTTGCTGTATTTAGTTTATTTTGGCATCCGGATGATGATTCTAGCATGAAATTTCTTGGGCACCTGTTAATTTTTAAGATTTTGACACATTCAGCTCAAATGTACAATTATGCGCTAAAAACGCATTTAAAGCAATAAAAAGGTGATTATGGCTGTCAAACCTAAACCAAACGTTGTGCACTCAAATCTTTTGCTGTATTTTGTTTATTTTGGCATCCGGATGATGATTCTAGCATGAAATTGCTTGGGCACCTGTTAATTTTTAAGATTTTGACACATTCAGCTCAAATGTACAATCATGCGCTAAAAACGCATTGAAAGCAATAAAAAGGTGATTATGGCTGTCAAACCTAAACCAAACGTTGTGCACTCAAATCTTTTGCTGTATTTAGTTTATTTTGGCATCCGGATGATGATTCTAGCATGAAATTGCTTGGGCACCTGTTAATTTCTAAGATTTTGACACATTCAGCTCAAATGTACACAATTGCTGATTATGGCTGTCAAATCTAAACCAAACGTTGTGCACTCAAATCTTTTGCTGTATTTAGTTTATTTTGGCATCCGGATGATGATTCTAGCATGAAATTGCTTGGGCACCTGTTAATTTTTAAGATTTTGACACATTCAGCTCAAATGTACAATCATGCGCTAAAAACGCATTTAAAGCAATAAAAAGGTGATTATGGCTGTCAAACCTAAACCAAACGTTGTGCACTCAAATCTTTTGCTGTATTTAGTTTATTTTGGCATCCGGATGATGATTCTAGCATGAAATTGCTTGGGCACCTGTTAATTTTTAAGATTTTGACACATTCAGCTCAAATGTACACAATTGCTGATTATGGCTGTCAAATCTAAACCAAACGTTGTGCACTCAAATCTTTTGCTGTATTTTGTTTATTTTGGCATCCGGATGATGATTCTAGCATGAAATTGCTTGGGCACCTGTTAATTTTTAAGATTTTGACACATTCAGCTCAAATGTACAATCATGCGCTAAAAACGCATTTAAAGCAATAAAAAGGTGATTATGGCTGTCAAACCTAAACCAAGCGTTGTGCACTCAAATCTTTTGCTGTATTTAGTTTATTTTGGCATCCGGATGATGATTCTAGCATGAAATTGCTTGGGCACCTGTTAATTTTTAAGATTTTGACACATTCAGCTCAAATGTACAATCATGCGCTAAAAACGCATTTAAAGCAATAAAAAGTTGATTATGGCTGTCAAATCTAAACCAAACGTTGTGCACTCAAATATTTTGCTGTATTTAGTTTATTTTGGCATCCGGATGATGATTCTAGCATGAAATTGCTTGGGCACCTGTTAATTTTTAAGATTTTGACACATTCAGCTCAAATGTACAATCATGCACTAAAAACGCATTTAAAGCAATAAAAAGGTGATTATGGCTGTCAAACCTAAACCAAACGTTGTGCACTCAAATCTTTTGCTGTATTTAGTTTATTTTGGCATCCGGATGATGATTCTAGCATGAAATTGCTTGGGCACCTGTTAATTTTTAAGATTTTGACACATTCAGCTCAAATGTACACAATTGCTGATTATGGCTGTCAAATCTAAACCAAACGTTGTGCACTCAAATCTTTTGCTGTATTTTGTTTATTTTGGCATCCGGATGATGATTCTAGCATGAAATTGCTTGGGCACCTGTTAATTTTTAAGATTTTGACACATTCAGCTCAAATGTACAATCATGCGCTAAAAACGCATTTAAAGCAATAAAAAGGTGATTATGGCTGTCAAACCTAAACCAAACGTTGTGCACTCAAATCTTTTGCTGTATTTAGTTTATTTTGGCATCCGGATGATGATTCTAGCATGAAATTGCTTGGGCACCTGTTAATTTTTAAGATTTTGACACATTCAGCTCAAATGTACACAATTGCTGATTATGGCTGTCAAATCTAAACCAAACGTTGTGCACTCAAATCTTTTGCTGTATTTAGTTTATTTTGGCATCCGGATGATGATTCTAGCATGAAATTTCTTGGGCACCTGTTAATTTTTAAGATTTTGACACATTCAGCTCAAATGTACAATTATGCGCTAAAAACGCATTTAAAGCAATAAAAAGGTGATTATGGCTGTCAAACCTAAACCAAACGTTGTGCACTCAAATCTTTTGCTGTATTTAGTTTATTTTGGCATCCGGATGATGATTCTAGCATGAAATTGCTTGGGCACCTGTTAATTTTTAAGATTTTGACACATTCACCTCAAATGTACAATCATGCGCT
This sequence comes from Festucalex cinctus, assembly GCF_051991245.1. Classification (NCBI taxonomy): domain Eukaryota; kingdom Metazoa; phylum Chordata; class Actinopteri; order Syngnathiformes; family Syngnathidae; genus Festucalex; species Festucalex cinctus. Next base: position 34,680 of record NW_027520305.1, on the reverse strand, counting down.
AAAAACGCATTTAAAGCAATAAAAAGTTGATTATGGCTGTCAAACCTAAACCAAACGTTGTGCACTCAAATCTTTTGCTGTATTTAGTTTATTTTGGCATCCGGATGATGATTCTAGCATGAAATTGCTTGGGCACCTGTTAATTTTTAAGATTTTGACACATTCAGCTCAAATGTACACAATTGCTGATTATGGCTGTCAAATCTAAACCAAACGTTGTGCACTCAAATCTTTTGCTGTATTTAGTTTATTTTGGCATCCGGATGATGATTCTAGCATGAAATTGCTTGGGCACCTGTTAATTTTTAAGATTTTGACACATTCAGCTCAAATGTACAATCATGCGCTAAAAACGCATTTAAAGCAATAAAAATGTGATTATGGCTGTCAAACCTAAACCAAACGTTGTGCACTCAAATCTTTTGCTGTATTTAGTTTATTTTGGCATCCGGATGATGATTCTACCATGAAATTGCTTGGGCACCTGTTAATTTTTAAGATTTTGACACATTCAGCTCAAATGTACACAATTGCTGATTATGGCTGTCAAATCTAAACCAAACGTTGTGCACTCAAATCTTTTGCTGTATTTAGTTTATTTTGGCATCCGGATGATGATTCTAGCATGAAATTGCTTGGGCACCTGTTAATTTTTAAGATTTTGACACATTCAGCTCAAATGTACAATCATGCGCTAAAAACGCATTTAAAGCAATAAAAAGGTGATTATGGCTGTCAAACCTAAACCAAACGTTGTGCACTCAAATCTTTTGCTGTATTTAGTTTATTTTGGCATCCGGATGATGATTCTAGCATGAAATTGCTTGGGCACCTGTTAATTTTTAAGATTTTGACACATTCAGCTCAAATGTACACAATTGCGGATTATGGCTGTCAAATCTAAACCAAACGTTGTGCACTCAAATCTTTTGCTGTATTTAGTTTATTTTGGCATCCGGATGATGATTCTAGCATGAAATTGCTTGGGCACCTGTTAATTTTTAAGATTTTGACACATTCAGCTCAAATGTACACAATTGCTGATTATGGCTGTCAAATCTAAACCAAACGTTGTACACTCAAATCTTTTGCTGTATTTAGTTTATTTTGGCATCCGGATGATGATTCTAGCATGAAATTGCTTGGGCACCTGTTAATTTTTAAGATTTTGACACATTCAGCTCAAATGTACACAATTGCTGATTATGGCTGTCAAATCTAAACCAAACGTTGTGCACTCAAATCTTTTGCTGTATTTAGTTTATTTTGGCATCCGGATGATGATTCTAGCATGAAATTGCTTGGGCACCTGTTAATTTTTAAGATTTTGACACATTCAGCTCAAATGTACACAATTGCTGATTATGGCTGTCAAATCTAAACCAAACGTTGTACACTCAAATCTTTTGCTGTATTTAGTTTATTTTGGCATCCGGATGATGATTCTAGCATGAAATTGCTTGGGCACCTGTTAATTTTTAAGATTTTGACACATTCAGCTCAAATGTACAATCATGCGCTACAAACGCATTTAAAGCAATAAAAAGGTGATTATGGCTGTCAAACCTAAACCAAACGTGCACTCAAATCTTTTGCTGTATTTAGTTTATTTTGGCATCCGGATGATGATTCTAGCATGAAATTGCTTGGGCACCTGTTAATTTTTAAGATTTTGACACATTCAGCTCAAATGTACAGAATTGCTGATTATGGCTGTCAAATCTAAACCAAACGTTGTGCACTAAAATCTTTTGCTGTATTTTGTTTATTTTGGCATCCGGATGATGATTCTAGCATGAAATTGCTTGGGCACCTGTTAATTTTTAAGATTTTGACACATTCAGCTCAAATGTACAATCATGCGCTAAAAACGCATTTAAAGCAATAAAAAGTTGATTATGGCTGTCAAACCTAAACCAAACGTTGTGCACTCAAATCTTTTGCTGTATTTAGTTTATTTTGGCATCCGGATGATGATTCTAGCATGAAATTGCTTGGGCACCTGTTAATTTTTAAGATTTTGACACATTCAGCTCAAATGTACACAATTGCTGATTATGGCTGTCAAATCTAAACCAAACGTTGTGCACTCAAATCTTTTGCTGTATTTAGTTTATTTTGGCATCCGGATGATGATTCTAGCATGAAATTGCTTGGGCACCTGTTAATTTTTAAGATTTTGACACATTCAGCTCAAATGTACAATCATGCGCTAAAAACGCATTTAAAGCAATAAAAAGGTGATTATGGCTGTCAAACCTAAACCAAACGTTGTGCACTCAAATCTTTTGCTGTATTTAGTTTATTTTGGCATCCGGATGATGATTCTAGCATGAAATTGCTTGGGCACCTGTTAATTTTTAAGATTTTGACACATTCAGCTCAAATGTACACAATTGCTGATTATGGCTGTCAAATCTAAACCAAACGTTGTGCACTCAAATCTTTTGCTGTATTTAGTTTATTTTGGCATCCGGATGATGATTCTAGCATGAAATTGCTTGGGCACCTGTTAATTTTTAAGATTTTGACACATTCAGCTCAAATGTACAATCATGCGCTAAAAACGCATTTAAAGCAATAAAAAGGTGATTATGGCTGTCAAACCTAAACCAAACGTTGTGCACTCAAATCTTTTGCTGTATTTAGTTTATTTTGGCATCCGGATGATGATTCTACCATGAAATTGCTTGGGCACCTGTTAATTTTTAAGATTTTGACACATTCAGCTCAAATGTACACAATTGCTGATTATGGCTGTCAAATCTAAACCAAACGTTGTGCACTCAAATCTTTTGCTGTATTTAGTTTATTTTGGCATCCGGATGATGATTCTAGCATGAAATTGCTTGGGCACCTGTTAATTTTTAAGATTTTGACACATTCAGCTCAAATGTACAATCATGCGCTAAAAACGCATTTAAAGCAATAAAAAGGTGATTATGGCTGTCAAACCTAAACCAAACGTTGTGCACTCAAATCTTTTGCTGTATTTAGTTTATTTTGGCATCCGGATGATGATTCTAGCATGAAATTGCTTGGGCACCTGTTAATTTTTAAGATTTTGACACATTCAGCTCAAATGTACACAATTGCGGATTATGGCTGTCAAATCTAAACCAAACGTTGTGCACTCAAATCTTTTGCTGTATTTAGTTTATTTTGGCATCCGGATGATGATTCTAGCATGAAATTGCTTGGGCACCTGTTAATTTTTAAGATTTTGACACATTCAGCTCAAATGTACACAATTGCTGATTATGGCTGTCAAATCTAAACCAAACGTTGTACACTCAAATCTTTTGCTGTATTTAGTTTATTTTGGCATCCGGATGATGATTCTAGCATGAAATTGCTTGGGCACCTGTTAATTTTTAAGATTTTGACACATTCAGCTCAAATGTACACAATTGCTGATTATGGCTGTCAAATCTAAACCAAACGTTGTGCACTCAAATCTTTTGCTGTATTTAGTTTATTTTGGCATCCGGATGATGATTCTAGCATGAAATTGCTTGGGCACCTGTTAATTTTTAAGATTTTGACACATTCAGCTCAAATGTACACAATTGCTGATTATGGCTGTCAAATCTAAACCAAACGTTGTACACTCAAATCTTTTGCTGTATTTAGTTTATTTTGGCATCCGGATGATGATTCTAGCATGAAATTGCTTGGGCACCTGTTAATTTTTAAGATTTTGACACATTCAGCTCAAATGTACAATCATGCGCTACAAACGCATTTAAAGCAATAAAAAGGTGATTATGGCTGTCAAACCTAAACCAAACGTGCACTCAAATCTTTTGCTGTATTTAGTTTATTTTGGCATCCGGATGATGATTCTAGCATGAAATTGCTTGGGCACCTGTTAATTTTTAAGATTTTGACACATTCAGCTCAAATGTACAGAATTGCTGATTATGGCTGTCAAATCTAAACCAAACGTTGTGCACTAAAATCTTTTGCTGTATTTTGTTTATTTTGGCATCCGGATGATGATTCTAGCATGAAATTGCTTGGGCACCTGTTAATTTTTAAGATTTTGACACATTCAGCTCAAATGTACAATCATGCGCTAAAAACGCATTTAAAGCAATAAAAAGTTGATTATGGCTGTCAAACCTAAACCAAACGTTGTGCACTCAAATCTTTTGCTGTATTTAGTTTATTTTGGCATCCGGATGATGATTCTAGCATGAAATTGCTTGGGCACCTGTTAATTTTTAAGATTTTGACACATTCAGCTCAAATGTACACAATTGCTGCTTATGGCTGTCAAATCTAAACCAAACGTTGTGCACTCAAATCTTTTGCTGTATTTAGTTTATTTTGGCATCCGGATGATGATTCTAGCATGAAATTGCTTGGGCACCTGTTAATTTTTAAGATTTTGACACATTCAGCTCAAATGTACAATCATGCGCTAAAAACGCATTTAAAGCAATAAAAAGGTGATTATGGCTGTCAAACCTAAACCAAACGTTGTGCACTCAAATCTTTTGCTGTATTTAGTTTATTTTGGCATCCGGATGATGATTCTAGCATGAAATTGCTTGGGCACCTGTTAATTTTTAAGATTTTGACACATTCAGCTCAAATGTACACAATTGCTGATTATGGCTGTCAAATCTAAACCAAACGTTGTGCACTCAAATCTTTTGCTGTATTTAGTTTATTTTGGCATCCGGATGATGATTCTAGCATGAAATTGCTTGGGCACCTGTTAATTTTTAAGATTTTGACACATTCAGCTCAAATGTACAATCATGCGCTAAAAACGCATTTAAAGCAATAAAAAGGTGATTATGGCTGTCAAACCTAAACCAAACGTTGTGCACTCAAATATTTTGCTGTATTTAGTTTATTTTGGCATCCGGATGATGATTCTAGCATGAAATTGCTTGGGCACCTGTTAATTTGTAAGATTTTGACACATTCAGCTCAAATGTACACAATTGCTGATTATGGCTGTCAAATCTAAACCAAACGTTGTGCACTCAAATCTTTTGCTGTATTTAGTTTATTTTGGCATCCGGATGATGATTCTAGCATGAAATTGCTTGGGCACCTGTTAATTTTTAAGATTTTGACACATTCAGCTCAAATGTACAATCATGCGCTAAAAACGCATTTAAAGCAATAAAAAGGTGATTATGGCTGTCAAACCTAAACCAAACGTTGTGCACTCAAATCTTTTGCTGTATTTAGTTTATTTTGGCATCCGGATGATGATTCTAGCATGAAATTGCTTGGGCACCTGTTAATTTTTAAGATTTTGACACATTCAGCTCAAATGTACACAATTGCTGATTATGGCTGTCAAATCTAAACCAAACGTTGTGCACTCAAATCTTTTGCTGTATTTAGTTTATTTTGGCATCCGGATGATGATTCTAGCATGAAATTGCTTGGGCACCTGTTAATTTTTAAGATTTTGACACATTCAGCTCAAATGTACAATCATGCGCTAAAAACGCATTTAAAGCAATAAAAAGGTGATTATGGCTGTCAAACCTAAACCAAACGTTGTGCACTCAAATCTTTTGCTGTATTTAGTTTATTTTGGCATCCGGATGATGATTCTAGCATGAAATTGCTTGGGCACCTGTTAATTTTTAAGATTTTGACACATTCAGCTCAAATGTACACAATTGCTGATTATGGCTGTCAAATCTAAACCAAACGTTGTGCACTCAAATCTTTTGCTGTATTTTGTTTATTTTGGCATCCGGATGATGATTCTAGCATGAAATTGCTTGGGCACCTGTTAATTTTTAAGATTTTGACACATTCAGCTCAAATGTACAATCATGCGCTAAAAACGCATTTAAAGCAATAAAAAGGTGATTATGGCTGTCAAACCTAAACCAAACGTTGTGCACTCAAATCTTTTGCTGTATTTAGTTTATTTTGGCATCCGGATGATGATTCTAGCATGAAATTGCTTGGGCACCTGTTAATTTTTAAGATTTTGACACATTCAGCTCAAATGTACACAATTGCTGATTATGGCTGTCAAATCTAAACCAAACGTTGTGCACTCAAATCTTTTGCTGTATTTAGTTTATTTTGGCATCCGGATGATGATTCTAGCATGAAATTGCTTGGGCACCTGTTAATTTTTAAGATTTTGACACATTCAGCTCAAATGTACAATCATGCGCTAAAAACGCATTTAAAGCAATAAAAAGGTGATTATGGCTGTCAGACCTAAACCAAACGTTGTGCACTCAAATCTTTTGCTGTATTTAGTTTATTTTGGCATCCGGATGATGATTCTAGCATGAAATTGCTTGGGCACCTGTTAATTTTTAAGATTTTGACACATTCAGCTCAAATGTACACAATTGCTGATTATGGCTGTCAAATCTAAACCAAACGTTGTGCACTCAAATCTTTTGCTGTATTTAGTTTATTTTGGCATCCGGATGATGATTCTAGCATGAAATTGCTTGGGCACCTGTTAATTTTTAAGATTTTGACACATTCACCTCAAATGTACAATCATGCGCTAAAAACGCATTGAAAGCAATAAAAAGGTGATTATGGCTGTCAAACCTAAACCAAACGTTGTGCACTCAAATCTTTTGCTGTATTTAGTTTATTTTGGCATCCGGATGATGATTCTAGCATGAAATTGCTTGGGCACCTGTTAATTTCTAAGATTTTGACACATTCAGCTCAAATGTACACAATTGCTGATTATGGCTGTCAAATCTAAACCAAACGTTGTGCACTCAAATCTTTTGCTGTATTTAGTTTATTTTGGCATCCGGATGATGATTCTAGCATGAAATTGCTTGGGCACCTGTTAATTTTTAAGATTTTGACACATTCAGCTCAAATGTACAATCATGCGCTAAAAACGCATTTAAAGCAATAAAAAGGTGATTATGGCTGTCAAACCTAAACCAAACGTTGTGCACTCAAATCTTTTGCTGTATTTAGTTTATTTTGGCATCCGGATGATGATTCTAGCATGAAATTGCTTGGGCACCTGTTAATTTTTAAGATTTTGACACATTCAGCTCAAATGTACACAATTGCTGATTATGGCTGTCAAATCTAAACCAAACGTTGTGCACTCAAATCTTTTGCTGTATTTAGTTTATTTTGGCATCCGGATGATGATTCTAGCATGAAATTGCTTGGGCACCTGTTAATTTTTAAGATTTTGACACATTCAGCTCAAATGTACAATCATGCGCTAAAAACGCATTTAAAGCAATAAAAAGGTGATTATGGCTGTCAAACCTAAACCAAACGTTGTGCACTCAAATCTTTTGCTGTATTTAGTTTATTTTGGCATCCGGATGATGATTCTAGCATGAAATTGCTTGGGCACCTGTTAATTTTTAAGATTTTGACACATTCAGCTCAAATGTACACAATTGCTGATTATGGCTGTCAAATCTAAACCAAACGTTGTGCACTCAAATCTTTTGCTGTATTTAGTTTATTTTGGCATCCGGATGATGATTCTAGCATGAAATTGCTTGGGCACCTGTTAATTTTTAAGATTTTGACACATTCAGCTCAAATGTACAATCATGCGCTAAAAACGCATTTAAAGCAATAAAAAGGTGATTATGGCTGTCAAACCTAAACCAAACGTTGTGCACTCAAATCTTTTGCTGTATTTAGTTTATTTTGGCATCCGGATGATGATTCTAGCATGAAATTGCTTGGGCACCTGTTAATTTTTAAGATTTTGACACATTCAGCTCAAATGTACACAATTGCGGATTATGGCTGTCAAATCTAAACCAAACGTTGTGCACTCAAATCTTTTGCTGTATTTAGTTTATTTTGGCATCCGGATGATGATTCTAGCATGAAATTGCTTGGGCACCTGTTAATTTTTAAGATTTTGACACATTCAGCTCAAATGTACACAATTGCTGATTATGGCTGTCAAATCTAAACCAAACGTTGTACACTCAAATCTTTTGCTGTATTTAGTTTATTTTGGCATCCGGATGATGATTCTAGCATGAAATTGCTTGGGCACCTGTTAATTTTTAAGATTTTGACACATTCAGCTCAAATGTACACAATTGCTGATTATGGCTGTCAAATCTAAACCAAACGTTGTGCACTCAAATCTTTTGCTGTATTTAGTTTATTTTGGCATCCGGATGATGATTCTAGCATGAAATTGCTTGGGCACCTGTTAATTTTTAAGATTTTGACACATTCAGCTCAAATGTACACAATTGCTGATTATGGCTGTCAAATCTAAACCAAACGTTGTACACTCAAATCTTTTGCTGTATTTAGTTTATTTTGGCATCCGGATGATGATTCTAGCATGAAATTGCTTGGGCACCTGTTAATTTTTAAGATTTTGACACATTCAGCTCAAATGTACAATCATGCGCTACAAACGCATTTAAAGCAATAAAAAGGTGATTATGGCTGTCAAACCTAAACCAAACGTGCACTCAAATCTTTTGCTGTATTTAGTTTATTTTGGCATCCGGATGATGATTCTAGCATGAAATTGCTTGGGCACCTGTTAATTTTTAAGATTTTGACACATTCAGCTCAAATGTACAGAATTGCTGATTATGGCTGTCAAATCTAAACCAAACGTTGTGCACTAAAATCTTTTGCTGTATTTTGTTTATTTTGGCATCCGGATGATGATTCTAGCATGAAATTGCTTGGGCACCTGTTAATTTTTAAGATTTTGACACATTCAGCTCAAATGTACAATCATGCGCTAAAAACGCATTTAAAGCAATAAAAAGTTGATTATGGCTGTCAAACCTAAACCAAACGTTGTGCACTCAAATCTTTTGCTGTATTTAGTTTATTTTGGCATCCGGATGATGATTCTAGCATGAAATTGCTTGGGCACCTGTTAATTTTTAAGATTTTGACACATTCAGCTCAAATGTACACAATTGCTGATTATGGCTGTCAAATCTAAACCAAACGTTGTGCACTCAAATCTTTTGCTGTATTTAGTTTATTTTGGCATCCGGATGATGATTCTAGCATGAAATTGCTTGGGCACCTGTTAATTTTTAAGATTTTGACACATTCAGCTCAAATGTACAATCATGCGCTAAAAACGCATTTAAAGCAATAAAAAGGTGATTATGGCTGTCAAACCTAAACCAAACGTTGTGCACTCAAATCTTTTGCTGTATTTAGTTTATTTTGGCATCCGGATGATGATTCTAGCATGAAATTGCTTGGGCACCTGTTAATTTTTAAGATTTTGACACATTCAGCTCAAATGTACACAATTGCTGATTATGGCTGTCAAATCTAAACCAAACGTTGTGCACTCAAATCTTTTGCTGTATTTAGTTTATTTTGGCATCCGGATGATGATTCTAGCATGAAATTGCTTGGGCACCTGTTAATTTTTAAGATTTTGACACATTCAGCTCAAATGTACAATCATGCGCTACAAACGCATTTAAAGCAATAAAAAGGTGATTATGGCTGTCAGACCTAAACCAAACGTTGTGCACTCAAATCTTTTGCTGTATTTAGTTTATTTTGGCATCCGGATGATGATTCTAGCATGAAATTGCTTGGGCACCTGTTAATTTTTAAGATTTTGACACATTCAGCTCAAATGTACACAATTGCTGATTATGGCTGTCAAATCTAAACCAAACGTTGTGCACTCAAATCTTTTGCTGTATTTAGTTTATTTTGGCATCCGGATGATGATTCTAGCATGAAATTGCTTGGGCACCTGTTAATTTTTAAGATTTTGACACATTCAGCTCAAATGTACACAATTGCTGATTATGGCTGTCAAATCTAAACCAAACGTTGTACACTCAAATCTTTTGCTGTATTTAGTTTATTTTGGCATCCGGATGATGATTCTAGCATGAAATTGCTTGGGCACCTGTTAATTTTTAAGATTTTGACACATTCAGCTCAAATGTACACAATTGCTGATTATGGCTGTCAAATCTAAACCAAACGTTGTGCACTCAAATCTTTTGCTGTATTTAGTTTATTTTGGCATCCGGATGATGATTCTAGCATGAAATTGCTTGGGCACCTGTTAATTTTTAAGATTTTGACACATTCAGCTCAAATGTACACAATTGCTGATTATGGCTGTCAAATCTAAACCAAACGTTGTACACTCAAATCTTTTGCTGTATTTAGTTTATTTTGGCATCCGGATGATGATTCTAGCATGAAATTGCTTGGGCACCTGTTAATTTTTAAGATTTTGACACATTCAGCTCAAATGTACAATCATGCGCTACAAACGCATTTAAAGCAATAAAAAGGTGATTATGGCTGTCAAACCTAAACCAAACGTGCACTCAAATCTTTTGCTGTATTTAGTTTATTTTGGCATCCGGATGATGATTCTAGCATGAAATTGCTTGGGCACCTGTTAATTTTTAAGATTTTGACACATTCAGCTCAAATGTACAGAATTGCTGATTATGGCTGTCAAATCTAAACCAAACGTTGTGCACTAAAATCTTTTGCTGTATTTTGTTTATTTTGGCATCCGGATGATGATTCTAGCATGAAATTGCTTGGGCACCTGTTAATTTTTAAGATTTTGACACATTCAGCTCAAATGTACAATCATGCGCTAAAAACGCATTTAAAGCAATAAAAAGTTGATTATGGCTGTCAAACCTAAACCAAACGTTGTGCACTCAAATCTTTTGCTGTATTTAGTTTATTTTGGCATCCGGATGATGATTCTAGCATGAAATTGCTTGGGCACCTGTTAATTTTTAAGATTTTGACACATTCAGCTCAAATGTACACAATTGCTGATTATGGCTGTCAAATCTAAACCAAACGTTGTGCACTCAAATCTTTTGCTGTATTTAGTTTATTTTGGCATCCGGATGATGATTCTAGCATGAAATTGCTTGGGCACCTGTTAATTTTTAAGATTTTGACACATTCAGCTCAAATGTACAATCATGCGCTAAAAACGCATTTAAAGCAATAAAAAGGTGATTATGGCTGTCAAACCTAAACCAAACGTTGTGCACTCAAATCTTTTGCTGTATTTAGTTTATTTTGGCATCCGGATGATGATTCTAGCATGAAATTGCTTGGGCACCTGTTAATTTTTAAGATTTTGACACATTCAGCTCAAATGTACACAATTGCTGATTATGGCTGTCAAATCTAAACCAAACGTTGTGCACTCAAATCTTTTGCTGTATTTAGTTTATTTTGGCATCCGGATGATGATTCTAGCATGAAATTGCTTGGGCACCTGTTAATTTTTAAGATTTTGACACATTCAGCTCAAATGTACAATCATGCGCTAAAAACGCATTTAAAGCAATAAAAAGGTGATTATGGCTGTCAGACCTAAACCAAACGTTGTGCACTCAAATCTTTTGCTGTATTTAGTTTATTTTGGCATCCGGATGATGATTCTAGCATGAAATTGCTTGGGCACCTGTTAATTTTTAAGATTTTGACACATTCAGCTCAAATGTACACAATTGCTGATTATGGCTGTCAAATCTAAACCAAACGTTGTGCACTCAAATCTTTTGCTGTATTTAGTTTATTTTGGCATCCGGATGATGATTCTAGCATGAAATTGCTTGGGCACCTGTTAATTTTTAAGATTTTGACACATTCACCTCAAATGTACAATCATGCGCTAAAAACGCATTGAAAGCAATAAAAAGGTGATTATGGCTGTCAAACCTAAACCAAACGTTGTGCACTCAAATCTTTTGCTGTATTTAGTTTATTTTGGCATCCGGATGATGATTCTAGCATGAAATTGCTTGGGCACCTGTTAATTTCTAAGATTTTGACACATTCAGCTCAAATGTACACAATTGCTGATTATGGCTGTCAAATCTAAACCAAACGTTGTGCACTCAAATCTTTTGCTGTATTTAGTTTATTTTGGCATCCGGATGATGATTCTAGCATGAAATTGCTTGGGCACCTGTTAATTTTTAAGATTTTGACACATTCAGCTCAAATGTACAATCATGCGCTAAAAACGCATTTAAAGCAATAAAAAGGTGATTATGGCTGTCAAACCTAAACCAAACGTTGTGCACTCAAATCTTTTGCTGTATTTAGTTTATTTTGGCATCCGGATGATGATTCTAGCATGAAATTGCTTGGGCACCTGTTAATTTTTAAGATTTTGACACATTCAGCTCAAATGTACACAATTGCTGATTATGGCTGTCAAATCTAAACCAAACGTTGTGCACTCAAATCTTTTGCTGTATTTAGTTTATTTTGGCATCCGGATGATGATTCTAGCATGAAATTGCTTGGGCACCTGTTAATTTTTAAGATTTTGACACATTCAGCTCAAATGTACAATCATGCGCTAAAAACGCATTTAAAGCAATAAAAAGGTGATTATGGCTGTCAAACCTAAACCAAACGTTGTGCACTCAAATCTTTTGCTGTATTTAGTTTATTTTGGCATCCGGATGATGATTCTAGCATGAAATTGCTTGGGCACCTGTTAATTTTTAAGATTTTGACACATTCAGCTCAAATGTACACAATTGCTGATTATGGCTGTCAAATCTAAACCAAACGTTGTGCACTCAAATCTTTTGCTGTATTTAGTTTATTTTGGCATCCGGATGATGATTCTAGCATGAAATTGCTTGGGCACCTGTTAATTTTTAAGATTTTGACACATTCAGCTCAAATGTACAATCATGCGCTAAAAACGCATTTAAAGCAATAAAAAGGTGATTATGGCTGTCAGACCTAAACCAAACGTTGTGCACTCAAATCTTTTGCTGTATTTAGTTTATTTTGGCATCCGGATGATGATTCTAGCATGAAATTGCTTGGGCACCTGTTAATTTTTAAGATTTTGACACATTCAGCTCAAATGTACACAATTGCTGATTATGGCTGTCAAATCTAAACCAAACGTTGTGCACTCAAATCTTTTGCTGTATTTAGTTTATTTTGGCATCCGGATGATGATTCTAGCATGAAATTGCTTGGGCACCTGTTAATTTTTAAGATTTTGACACATTCACCTCAAATGTACAATCATGCGCTAAAAACGCATTGAAAGCAATAAAAAGGTGATTATGGCTGTCAAACCTAAACCAAACGTTGTGCACTCAAATCTTTTGCTGTATTTAGTTTATTTTGGCATCCGGATGATGATTCTAGCATGAAATTGCTTGGGCACCTGTTAATTTCTAAGATTTTGACACATTCAGCTCAAATGTACACAATTGCTGATTATGGCTGTCAAATCTAAACCAAACGTTGTGCACTCAAATCTTTTGCTGTATTTAGTTTATTTTGGCATCCGGATGATGATTCTAGCATGAAATTGCTTGGGCACCTGTTAATTTTTAAGATTTTGACACATTCAGCTCAAATGTACAATCATGCGCTAAAAACGCATTTAAAGCAATAAAAAGGTGATTATGGCTGTCAAACCTAAACCAAACGTTGTGCACTCAAATCTTTTGCTGTATTTAGTTTATTTTGGCATCCGGATGATGATTCTAGCATGAAATTGCTTGGGCACCTGTTAATTTTTAAGATTTTGACACATTCAGCTCAAATGTACACAATTGCTGATTATGGCTGTCAAATCTAAACCAAACGTTGTGCACTCAAATCTTTTGCTGTATTTAGTTTATTTTGGCATCCGGATGATGATTCTAGCATGAAATTGCTTGGGCACCTGTTAATTTTTAAGATTTTGACACATTCAGCTCAAATGTACAATCATGCGCTAAAAACGCATTTAAAGCAATAAAAAGGTGATTATGGCTGTCAAACCTAAACCAAACGTTGTGCACTCAAATCTTTTGCTGTATTTAGTTTATTTTGGCATCCGGATGATGATTCTAGCATGAAATTGCTTGGGCACCTGTTAATTTTTAAGATTTTGACACATTCAGCTCAAATGTACACAATTGCTGATTATGGCTGTCAAATCTAAACCAAACGTTGTGCACTCAAATCTTTTGCTGTATTTAGTTTATTTTGGCATCCGGATGATGATTCTAGCATGAAATTGCTTGGGCACCTGTTAATTTTTAAGATTTTGACACATTCAGCTCAAATGTACAATCATGCGCTAAAAACGCATTTAAAGCAATAAAAAGGTGATTATGGCTGTCAAACCTAAACCAAACGTTGTGCACTCAAATCTTTTGCTGTATTTAGTTTATTTTGGCATCCGGATGATGATTCTAGCATGAAATTGCTTGGGCACCTGTTAATTTTTAAGATTTTGACACATTCAGCTCAAATGTACACAATTGCGGATTATGGCTGTCAAATCTAAACCAAACGTTGTGCACTCAAATCTTTTGCTGTATTTAGTTTATTTTGGCATCCGGATGATGATTCTAGCATGAAATTGCTTGGGCACCTGTTAATTTTTAAGATTTTGACACATTCAGCTCAAATGTACACAATTGCTGATTATGGCTGTCAAATCTAAACCAAACGTTGTACACTCAAATCTTTTGCTGTATTTAGTTTATTTTGGCATCCGGATGATGATTCTAGCATGAAATTGCTTGGGCACCTGTTAATTTTTAAGATTTTGACACATTCAGCTCAAATGTACACAATTGCTGATTATGGCTGTCAAATCTAAACCAAACGTTGTGCACTCAAATCTTTTGCTGTATTTAGTTTATTTTGGCATCCGGATGATGATTCTAGCATGAAATTGCTTGGGCACCTGTTAATTTTTAAGATTTTGACACATTCAGCTCAAATGTACACAATTGCTGATTATGGCTGTCAAATCTAAACCAAACGTTGTACACTCAAATCTTTTGCTGTATTTAGTTTATTTTGGCATCCGGATGATGATTCTAGCATGAAATTGCTTGGGCACCTGTTAATTTTTAAGATTTTGACACATTCAGCTCAAATGTACAATCATGCGCTACAAACGCATTTAAAGCAATAAAAAGGTGATTATGGCTGTCAAACCTAAACCAAACGTGCACTCAAATCTTTTGCTGTATTTAGTTTATTTTGGCATCCGGATGATGATTCTAGCATGAAATTGCTTGGGCACCTGTTAATTTTTAAGATTTTGACACATTCAGCTCAAATGTACAGAATTGCTGATTATGGCTGTCAAATCTAAACCAAACGTTGTGCACTAAAATCTTTTGCTGTATTTTGTTTATTTTGGCATCCGGATGATGATTCTAGCATGAAATTGCTTGGGCACCTGTTAATTTTTAAGATTTTGACACATTCAGCTCAAATGTACAATCATGCGCTAAAAACGCATTTAAAGCAATAAAAAGTTGATTATGGCTGTCAAACCTAAACCAAACGTTGTGCACTCAAATCTTTTGCTGTATTTAGTTTATTTTGGCATCCGGATGATGATTCTAGCATGAAATTGCTTGGGCACCTGTTAATTTTTAAGATTTTGACACATTCAGCTCAAATGTACACAATTGCTGATTATGGCTGTCAAATCTAAACCAAACGTTGTGCACTCAAATCTTTTGCTGTATTTAGTTTATTTTGGCATCCGGATGATGATTCTAGCATGAAATTGCTTGGGCACCTGTTAATTTTTAAGATTTTGACACATTCAGCTCAAATGTACAATCATGCGCTAAAAACGCATTTAAAGCAATAAAAAGGTGATTATGGCTGTCAAACCTAAACCAAACGTTGTGCACTCAAATCTTTTGCTGTATTTAGTTTATTTTGGCATCCGGATGATGATTCTAGCATGAAATTGCTTGGGCACCTGTTAATTTTTAAGATTTTGACACATTCAGCTCAAATGTACACAATTGCTGATTATGGCTGTCAAATCTAAACCAAACGTTGTGCACTCAAATCTTTTGCTGTATTTAGTTTATTTTGGCATCCGGATGATGATTCTAGCATGAAATTGCTTGGGCACCTGTTAATTTTTAAGATTTTGACACATTCAGCTCAAATGTACAATCATGCGCTAAAAACGCATTTAAAGCAATAAAAAGGTGATTATGGCTGTCAAACCTAAACCAAACGTTGTGCACTCAAATCTTTTGCTGTATTTAGTTTATTTTGGCATCCGGATGATGATTCTAGCATGAAATTGCTTGGGCACCTGTTAATTTTTAAGATTTTGACACATTCAGCTCAAATGTACACAATTGCTGATTATGGCTGTCAAATCTAAACCAAACGTTGTGCACTCAAATCTTTTGCTGTATTTTGTTTATTTTGGCATCCGGATGATGATTCTAGCATGAAATTGCTTGGGCACCTGTTAATTTTTAAGATTTTGACACATTCAGCTCAAATGTACAATCATGCGCTAAAAACGCATTTAAAGCAATAAAAAGGTGATTATGGCTGTCAAACCTAAACCAAACGTTGTGCACTCAAATCTTTTGCTGTATTTAGTTTATTTTGGCATCCGGATGATGATTCTAGCATGAAATTGCTTGGGCACCTGTTAATTTTTAAGATTTTGACACATTCAGCTCAAATGTACACAATTGCTGATTATGGCTGTCAAATCTAAACCAAACGTTGTGCACTCAAATCTTTTGCTGTATTTAGTTTATTTTGGCATCCGGATGATGATTCTAGCATGAAATTGCTTGGGCACCTGTTAATTTTTAAGATTTTGACACATTCAGCTCAAATGTACAATCATGCGCTAAAAACGCATTTAAAGCAATAAAAAGGTGATTATGGCTGTCAAACCTAAACCAAACGTTGTGCACTCAAATCTTTTGCTGTATTTAGTTTATTTTGGCATCCGGATGATGATTCTAGCATGAAATTGCTTGGGCACCTGTTAATTTTTAAGATTTTGACACATTCAGCTCAAATGTACACAATTGCTGATTATGGCTGTCAAATCTAAACCAAACGTTGTGCACTCAAATCTTTTGCTGTATTTAGTTTATTTTGGCATCCGGATGATGATTCTAGCATGAAATTGCTTGGGCACCTGTTAATTTTTAAGATTTTGACACATTCACCTCAAATGTACAATCATGCGCTAAAAACGCATTGAAAGCAATAAAAAGGTGATTATGGCTGTCAAACCTAAACCAAACGTTGTGCACTCAAATCTTTTGCTGTATTTAGTTTATTTTGGCATCCGGATGATGATTCTAGCATGAAATTGCTTGGGCACCTGTTAATTTCTAAGATTTTGACACATTCAGCTCAAATGTACACAATTGCTGATTATGGCTGTCAAATCTAAACCAAACGTTGTGCACTCAAATCTTTTGCTGTATTTAGTTTATTTTGGCATCCGGATGATGATTCTAGCATGAAATTGCTTGGGCACCTGTTAATTTTTAAGATTTTGACACATTCAGCTCAAATGTACAATCATGCGCTAAAAACGCATTTAAAGCAATAAAAAGGTGATTATGGCTGTCAAACCTAAACCAAACGTTGTGCACTCAAATCTTTTGCTGTATTTAGTTTATTTTGGCATCCGGATGATGATTCTAGCATGAAATTGCTTGGGCACCTGTTAATTTTTAAGATTTTGACACATTCAGCTCAAATGTACAATCATGCGCTAAAAACGCATTTAAAGCAATAAAAAGGTGATTATGGCTGTCAAACCTAAACCAAACGTTGTGCACTCAAATCTTTTGCTGTATTTAGTTTATTTTGGCATCCGGATGATGATTCTAGCATGAAATTGCTTGGGCACCTGTTAATTTTTAAGATTTTGACACATTCAGCTCAAATGTACACAATTGCTGATTATGGCTGTCAAATCTAAACCAAACGTTGTGCACTCAAATCTTTTGCTGTATTTAGTTTATTTTGGCATCCGGATGATGATTCTAGCATGAAATTGCTTGGGCACCTGTTAATTTTTAAGATTTTGACACATTCAGCTCAAATGTACAATCATGCGCTAAAAACGCATTTAAAGCAATAAAAAGGTGATTATGGCTGTCAAACCTAAACCAAACGTTGTGCACTCAAATCTTTTGCTGTATTTAGTTTATTTTGGCATCCGGATGATGATTCTAGCATGAAATTGCTTGGGCACCTGTTAATTTTTAAGATTTTGACACATTCAGCTCAAATGTACACAATTGCTGATTATGGCTGTCAAATCTAAACCAAACGTTGTGCACTCAAATCTTTTGCTGTATTTTGTTTATTTTGGCATCCGGATGATGATTCTAGCATGAAATTGCTTGGGCACCTGTTAATTTTTAAGATTTTGACACATTCAGCTCAAATGTACAATCATGCGCTAAAAACGCATTTAAAGCAATAAAAAGGTGATTATGGCTGTCAAACCTAAACCAAACGTTGTGCACTCAAATCTTTTGCTGTATTTAGTTTATTTTGGCATCCGGATGATGATTCTAGCATGAAATTGCTTGGGCACCTGTTAATTTTTAAGATTTTGACACATTCAGCTCAAATGTACACAATTGCTGATTATGGCTGTCAAATCTAAACCAAACGTTGTGCACTCAAATCTTTTGCTGTATTTAGTTTATTTTGGCATCCGGATGATGATTCTAGCATGAAATTGCTTGGGCACCTGTTAATTTTTAAGATTTTGACACATTCAGCTCAAATGTACAATCATGCGCTAAAAACGCATTTAAAGCAATAAAAAGGTGATTATGGCTGTCAAACCTAAACCAAACGTTGTGCACTCAAATCTTTTGCTGTATTTAGTTTATTTTGGCATCCGGATGATGATTCTAGCATGAAATTGCTTGGGCACCTGTTAATTTTTAAGATTTTGACACATTCAGCTCAAATGTACACAATTGCTGATTATGGCTGTCAAATCTAAACCAAACGTTGTGCACTCAAATCTTTTGCTGTATTTAGTTTATTTTGGCATCCGGATGATGATTCTAGCATGAAATTGCTTGGGCACCTGTTAATTTTTAAGATTTTGACACATTCACCTCAAATGTACAATCATGCGCTAAAAACGCATTGAAAGCAATAAAAAGGTGATTATGGCTGTCAAACCTAAACCAAACGTTGTGCACTCAAATCTTTTGCTGTATTTAGTTTATTTTGGCATCCGGATGATGATTCTAGCATGAAATTGCTTGGGCACCTGTTAATTTCTAAGATTTTGACACATTCAGCTCAAATGTACACAATTGCTGATTATGGCTGTCAAATCTAAACCAAACGTTGTGCACTCAAATCTTTTGCTGTATTTAGTTTATTTTGGCATCCGGATGATGATTCTAGCATGAAATTGCTTGGGCACCTGTTAATTTTTAAGATTTTGACACATTCAGCTCAAATGTACAATCATGCGCTAAAAACGCATTTAAAGCAATAAAAAGGTGATTATGGCTGTCAAACCTAAACCAAACGTTGTGCACTCAAATCTTTTGCTGTATTTAGTTTATTTTGGCATCCGGATGATGATTCTAGCATGAAATTGCTTGGGCACCTGTTAATTTTTAAGATTTTGACACATTCAGCTCAAATGTACACAATTGCTGATTATGGCTGTCAAATCTAAACCAAACGTTGTGCACTCAAATCTTTTGCTGTATTTAGTTTATTTTGGCATCCGGATGATGATTCTAGCATGAAATTGCTTGGGCACCTGTTAATTTTTAAGATTTTGACACATTCAGCTCAAATGTACAATCATGCGCTAAAAACGCATTTAAAGCAATAAAAAGGTGATTATGGCTGTCAAACCTAAACCAAACGTTGTGCACTCAAATCTTTTGCTGTATTTAGTTTATTTTGGCATCCGGATGATGATTCTAGCATGAAATTGCTTGGGCACCTGTTAATTTTTAAGATTTTGACACATTCAGCTCAAATGTACACAATTGCTGATTATGGCTGTCAAATCTAAACCAAACGTTGTGCACTCAAATCTTTTGCTGTATTTAGTTTATTTTGGCATCCGGATGATGATTCTAGTATGAAATTGCTTGGGCACCTGTTAATTTTTAAGATTTTGACACATTCACCTCAAATGTACAATCATGCGCTAAAAACGCATTGAAAGCAATAAAAAGGTGATTATGGCTGTCAAACCTAAACCAAACGTTGTGCACTCAAATCTTTTGCTGTATTTAGTTTATTTTGGCATCCGGATGATGATTCTAGCATGAAATTGCTTGGGCACCTGTTAATTTCTAAGATTTTGACACATTCAGCTCAAATGTACACAATTGCTGATTATGGCTGTCAAATCTAAACCAAACGTTGTGCACTCAAATCTTTTGCTGTATTTAGTTTATTTTGGCATCCGGATGATGATTCTAGCATGAAATTGCTTGGGCACCTGTTAATTTTTAAGATTTTGACACATTCAGCTCAAATGTACAATCATGCGCTAAAAACGCATTTAAAGCAATAAAAAGGTGATTATGGCTGTCAAACCTAAACCAAACGTTGTGCACTCAAATCTTTTGCTGTATTTAGTTTATTTTGGCATCCGGATGATGATTCTAGCATGAAATTGCTTGGGCACCTGTTAATTTTTAAGATTTTGACACATTCAGCTCAAATGTACACAATTGCTGATTATGGCTGTCAAATCTAAACCAAACGTTGTGCACTCAAATCTTTTGCTGTATTTTGTTTATTTTGGCATCCGGATGATGATTCTAGCATGAAATTGCTTGGGCACCTGTTAATTTTTAAGATTTTGACACATTCAGCTCAAATGTACAATCATGCGCTAAAAACGCATTTAAAGCAATAAAAAGGTGATTATGGCTGTCAAACCTAAACCAAACGTTGTGCACTCAAATCTTTTGCTGTATTTAGTTTATTTTGGCATCCGGATGATGATTCTAGCATGAAATTGCTTGGGCACCTGTTAATTTTTAAGATTTTGACACATTCAGCTCAAATGTACACAATTGCTGATTATGGCTGTCAAATCTAAACCAAACGTTGTGCACTCAAATCTTTTGCTGTATTTAGTTTATTTTGGCATCCGGATGATGATTCTAGCATGAAATTGCTTGGGCACCTGTTAATTTTTAAGATTTTGACACATTCAGCTCAAATGTACAATCATGCGCTAAAAACGCATTTAAAGCAATAAAAAGGTGATTATGGCTGTCAAACCTAAACCAAACGTTGTGCACTCAAATCTTTTGCTGTATTTAGTTTATTTTGGCATCCGGATGATGATTCTAGCATGAAATTGCTTGGGCACCTGTTAATTTTTAAGATTTTGACACATTCAGCTCAAATGTACACAATTGCTGATTATGGCTGTCAAACCTAAACCAAACGTGCACTCAAATCTTTTGCTGTATTTAGTTTATTTTGGCATCCGGATGATGATTCTAGCATGAAATTGCTTGGGCACCTGTTAATTTTTAAGATTTTGACACATTCAGCTCAAATGTACAGAATTGCTGATTATGGCTGTCAAATCTAAACCAAACGTTGTGCACTAAAATCTTTTGCTGTATTTTGTTTATTTTGGCATCCGGATGATGATTCTAGCATGAAATTGCTTGGGCACCTGTTAATTTTTAAGATTTTGACACATTCAGCTCAAATGTACAATCATGCGCTAAAAACGCATTTAAAGCAATAAAAAGTTGATTATGGCTGTCAAACCTAAACCAAACGTTGTGCACTCAAATCTTTTGCTGTATTTAGTTTATTTTGGCATCCGGATGATGATTCTAGCATGAAATTGCTTGGGCACCTGTTAATTTTTAAGATTTTGACACATTCAGCTCAAATGTACACAATTGCTGATTATGGCTGTCAAATCTAAACCAAACGTTGTGCACTCAAATCTTTTGCTGTATTTAGTTTATTTTGGCATCCGGATGATGATTCTAGCATGAAATTGCTTGGGCACCTGTTAATTTTTAAGATTTTGACACATTCAGCTCAAATGTACAATCATGCGCTAAAAACGCATTTAAAGCAATAAAAAGGTGATTATGGCTGTCAAACCTAAACCAAACGTTGTGCACTCAAATCTTTTGCTGTATTTAGTTTATTTTGGCATCCGGATGATGATTCTAGCATGAAATTGCTTGGGCACCTGTTAATTTTTAAGATTTTGACACATTCAGCTCAAATGTACACAATTGCTGATTATGGCTGTCAAATCTAAACCAAACGTTGTGCACTCAAATCTTTTGCTGTATTTAGTTTATTTTGGCATCCGGATGATGATTCTAGCATGAAATTGCTTGGGCACCTGTTAATTTTTAAGATTTTGACACATTCAGCTCAAATGTACAATCATGCGCTAAAAACGCATTTAAAGCAATAAAAAGGTGATTATGGCTGTCAAACCTAAACCAAACGTTGTGCACTCAAATCTTTTGCTGTATTTAGTTTATTTTGGCATCCGGATGATGATTCTAGCATGAAATTGCTTGGGCACCTGTTAATTTTTAAGATTTTGACACATTCAGCTCAAATGTACACAATTGCTGATTATGGCTGTCAAATCTAAACCAAACGTTGTGCACTCAAATCTTTTGCTGTATTTAGTTTATTTTGGCATCCGGATGATGATTCTAGCATGAAATTGCTTGGGCACCTGTTAATTTTTAAGATTTTGACACATTCAGCTCAAATGTACACAATAGCTGATTATGGCTGTCAAATCTAAACCAAACGTTGTGCACTCAAATCTTTTGCTGTATTTAGTTTATTTTGGCATCCAGATGATGATTCTAGCATGAAATTGCTTGGGCACCTGTTAATTTTTAAGATTTTGACACATTCAGCTCAAATGTACAATCATGCGCTAAAAACGCATTTAAAGCAATAAAAAGGTGATTATGGCTGTCAAACCTAAACCAAACGTTGTGCACTCAAATCTTTTGCTGTATTTAGTTTATTTTGGCATCCGGATGATGATTCTAGCATGAAATTGCTTGGGCACCTGTTAATTTTTAAGATTTTGACACATTCAGCTCAAATGTACACAATTGCTGATTATGGCTGTCAAATCTAAACCAAACGTTGTGCACTCAAATCTTTTGCTGTATTTAGTTTATTTTGGCATCCGGATGATGATTCTAGCATGAAATTGCTTGGGCACCTGTTAATTTTTAAGATTTTGACACATTCAGCTCAAATGTACACAATTGCTGATTATGGCTGTCAAATCTAAACCAAACGTTGTGCACTCAAATCTTTTGCTGTATTTAGTTTATTTTGGCATCCGGATGATGATTCTAGCATGAAATTGCTTGGGCACCTGTTAATTTTTAAGATTTTGACACATTCAGCTCAAATGTACAATCATGCGCTAAAAACGCATTTAAAGCAATAAAAAGGTGATTATGGCTGTCAAACCTAAACCAAACGTTGTGCACTCAAATCTTTTGCTGTATTTAGTTTATTTTGGCATCCGGATGATGATTCTAGCATGAAATTGCTTGGGCACCTGTTAATTTTTAAGATTTTGACACATTCAGCTCAAATGTACACAATTGCTGATTATGGCTGTCAAATCTAAACCAAACGTTGTGCACTCAAATCTTTTGCTGTATTTAGTTTATTTTGGCATCCGGATGATGATTCTAGCATGAAATTGCTTGGGCACCTGTTAATTTTTAAGATTTTGACACATTCAGCTCAAATGTACACAATAGCTGATTATGGCTGTCAAATCTAAACCAAACGTTGTGCACTCAAATCTTTTGCTGTATTTAGTTTATTTTGGCATCCAGATGATGATTCTAGCATGAAATTGCTTGGGCACCTGTTAATTTTTAAGATTTTGACACATTCAGCTCAAATGTACAATCATGCGCTAAAAACGCATTTAAAGCAATAAAAAGGTGATTATGGCTGTCAAACCTAAACCAAACGTTGTGCACTCAAATCTTTTGCTGTATTTAGTTTATTTTGGCATCCGGATGATGATTCTAGCATGAAATTGCTTGGGCACCTGTTAATTTTTAAGATTTTGACACATTCAGCTCAAATGTACACAATTGCTGATTATGGCTGTCAAATCTAAACCAAACGTTGTGCACTCAAATCTTTTGCTGTATTTAGTTTATTTTGGCATCCGGATGATGATTCTAGCATGAAATTGCTTGGGCACCTGTTAATTTTTAAGATTTTGACACATTCAGCTCAAATGTACAATCATGCGCTAAAAACGCATTTAAAGCAATAAAAAGGTGATTATGGCTGTCAAACCTAAACCAAACGTTGTGCACTCAAATCTTTTGCTGTATTTAGTTTATTTTGGCATCCGGATGATGATTCTAGCATGAAATTGCTTGGGCACCTGTTAATTTTTAAGATTTTGACACATTCAGCTCAAATGTACACAATTGCTGATTATGGCTGTCAAACCTAAACCAAACGTGCACTCAAATCTTTTGCTGTATTTAGTTTATTTTGGCATCCGGATGATGATTCTAGCATGAAATTGCTTGGGCACCTGTTAATTTTTAAGATTTTGACACATTCAGCTCAAATGTACAGAATTGCTGATTATGGCTGTCAAATCTAAACCAAACGTTGTGCACTAAAATCTTTTGCTGTATTTTGTTTATTTTGGCATCCGGATGATGATTCTAGCATGAAATTGCTTGGGCACCTGTTAATTTTTAAGATTTTGACACATTCAGCTCAAATGTACAATCATGCGCTAAAAACGCATTTAAAGCAATAAAAAGTTGATTATGGCTGTCAAACCTAAACCAAACGTTGTGCACTCAAATCTTTTGCTGTATTTAGTTTATTTTGGCATCCGGATGATGATTCTAGCATGAAATTGCTTGGGCACCTGTTAATTTTTAAGATTTTGACACATTCAGCTCAAATGTACACAATTGCTGATTATGGCTGTCAAATCTAAACCAAACGTTGTGCACTCAAATCTTTTGCTGTATTTAGTTTATTTTGGCATCCGGATGATGATTCTAGCATGAAATTGCTTGGGCACCTGTTAATTTTTAAGATTTTGACACATTCAGCTCAAATGTACAATCATGCGCTAAAAACGCATTTAAAGCAATAAAAAGGTGATTATGGCTGTCAAACCTAAACCAAACGTTGTGCACTCAAATCTTTTGCTGTATTTAGTTTATTTTGGCATCCGGATGATGATTCTAGCATGAAATTGCTTGGGCACCTGTTAATTTTTAAGATTTTGACACATTCAGCTCAAATGTACACAATTGCTGATTATGGCTGTCAAATCTAAACCAAACGTTGTGCACTCAAATCTTTTGCTGTATTTAGTTTATTTTGGCATCCGGATGATGATTCTAGCATGAAATTGCTTGGGCACCTGTTAATTTTTAAGATTTTGACACATTCAGCTCAAATGTACAATCATGCGCTAAAAACGCATTTAAAGCAATAAAAAGGTGATTATGGCTGTCAAACCTAAACCAAACGTTGTGCACTCAAATATTTTGCTGTATTTAGTTTATTTTGGCATCCGGATGATGATTCTAGCATGAAATTGCTTGGGCACCTGTTAATTTTTAAGATTTTGACACATTCAGCTCAAATGTACACAATTGCTGATTATGGCTGTCAAATCTAAACCAAACGTTGTGCACTCAAATCTTTTGCTGTATTTAGTTTATTTTGGCATCCGGATGATGATTCTAGCATGAAATTGCTTGGGCACCTGTTAATTTTTAAGATTTTGACACATTCAGCTCAAATGTACAATCATGCGCTAAAAACGCATTTAAAGCAATAAAAAGGTGATTATGGCTGTCAAACCTAAACCAAACGTTGTGCACTCAAATCTTTTGCTGTATTTAGTTTATTTTGGCATCCGGATGATGATTCTAGCATGAAATTGCTTGGGCACCTGTTAATTTTTAAGATTTTGACACATTCAGCTCAAATGTACACAATTGCTGATTATGGCTGTCAAATCTAAACCAAACGTTGTGCACTCAAATCTTTTGCTGTATTTAGTTTATTTTGGCATCCGGATGATGATTCTAGCATGAAATTGCTTGGGCACCTGTTAATTTTTAAGATTTTGACACATTCAGCTCAAATGTACAATCATGCGCTAAAAACGCATTTAAAGCAATAAAAAGGTGATTATGGCTGTCAAACCTAAACCAAACGTTGTGCACTCAAATCTTTTGCTGTATTTAGTTTATTTTGGCATCCGGATGATGATTCTAGCATGAAATTGCTTGGGCACCTGTTAATTTTTAAGATTTTGACACATTCAGCTCAAATGTACACAATTGCTGATTATGGCTGTCAAATCTAAACCAAACGTTGTGCACTCAAATCTTTTGCTGTATTTTGTTTATTTTGGCATCCGGATGATGATTCTAGCATGAAATTGCTTGGGCACCTGTTAATTTTTAAGATTTTGACACATTCAGCTCAAATGTACAATCATGCGCTAAAAACGCATTTAAAGCAATAAAAAGGTGATTATGGCTGTCAAACCTAAACCAAACGTTGTGCACTCAAATCTTTTGCTGTATTTAGTTTATTTTGGCATCCGGATGATGATTCTAGCATGAAATTGCTTGGGCACCTGTTAATTTTTAAGATTTTGACACATTCAGCTCAAATGTACACAATTGCTGATTATGGCTGTCAAATCTAAACCAAACGTTGTGCACTCAAATCTTTTGCTGTATTTAGTTTATTTTGGCATCCGGATGATGATTCTAGCATGAAATTGCTTGGGCACCTGTTAATTTTTAAGATTTTGACACATTCAGCTCAAATGTACAATCATGCGCTAAAAACGCATTTAAAGCAATAAAAAGGTGATTATGGCTGTCAAACCTAAACCAAACGTTGTGCACTCAAATCTTTTGCTGTATTTAGTTTATTTTGGCATCCGGATGATGATTCTAGCATGAAATTGCTTGGGCACCTGTTAATTTTTAAGATTTTGACACATTCAGCTCAAATGTACACAATTGCTGATTATGGCTGTCAAATCTAAACCAAACGTTGTGCACTCAAATCTTTTGCTGTATTTAGTTTATTTTGGCATCCGGATGATGATTCTAGCATGAAATTGCTTGGGCACCTGTTAATTTTTAAGATTTTGACACATTCAGCTCAAATGTACAATCATGCGCTAAAAACGCATTTAAAGCAATAAAAAGGTGATTATGGCTGTCAAACCTAAACCAAACGTTGTGCACTCAAATCTTTTGCTGTATTTAGTTTATTTTGGCATCCGGATGATGATTCTAGCATGAAATTGCTTGGGCACCTGTTAATTTTTAAGATTTTGACACATTCAGCTCAAATGTACACAATTGCTGATTATGGCTGTCAAATCTAAACCAAACGTTGTGCACTCAAATCTTTTGCTGTATTTAGTTTATTTTGGCATCCGGATGATGATTCTAGCATGAAATTGCTTGGGCACCTGTTAATTTTTAAGATTTTGACACATTCAGCTCAAATGTACAATCATGCGCTAAAAACGCATTTAAAGCAATAAAAAGGTGATTATGGCTGTCAAACCTAAACCAAACGTTGTGCACTCAAATCTTTTGCTGTATTTAGTTTATTTTGGCATCCGGATGATGATTCTAGCATGAAATTGCTTGGGCACCTGTTAATTTTTAAGATTTTGACACATTCAGCTCAAATGTACACAATTGCGGATTATGGCTGTCAAATCTAAACCAAACGTTGTGCACTCAAATCTTTTGCTGTATTTAGTTTATTTTGGCATCCGGATGATGATTCTAGCATGAAATTGCTTGGGCACCTGTTAATTTTTAAGATTTTGACACATTCAGCTCAAATGTACAATCATGCGCTAAAAACGCATTTAAAGCAATAAAAAGGTGATTATGGCTGTCAAACCTAAACCAAACGTTGTGCACTCAAATCTTTTGCTGTATTTAGTTTATTTTGGCATCCGGATGATGATTCTAGCATGAAATTGCTTGGGCACCTGTTAATTTTTAAGATTTTGACACATTCAGCTCAAATGTACACAATTGCTGATTATGGCTGTCAAATCTAAACCAAACGTTGTGCACTCAAATCTTTTGCTGTATTTAGTTTATTTTGGCATCCGGATGATGATTCTAGCATGAAATTGCTTGGGCACCTGTTAATTTTTAAGATTTTGACACATTCACCTCAAATGTACAATCATGCGCTAAAAACGCATTGAAAGCAATAAAAAGGTGATTATGGCTGTCAAACCTAAACCAAACGTTGTGCACTCAAATCTTTTGCTGTATTTAGTTTATTTTGGCATCCGGATGATGATTCTAGCATGAAATTGCTTGGGCACCTGTTAATTTCTAAGATTTTGACACATTCAGCTCAAATGTACACAATTGCTGATTATGGCTGTCAAATCTAAACCAAACGTTGTGCACTCAAATCTTTTGCTGTATTTAGTTTATTTTGGCATCCGGATGATGATTCTAGCATGAAATTGCTTGGGCACCTGTTAATTTTTAAGATTTTGACACATTCAGCTCAAATGTACAATCATGCGCTAAAAACGCATTTAAAGCAATAAAAAGGTGATTATGGCTGTCAAACCTAAACCAAACGTTGTGCACTCAAATCTTTTGCTGTATTTAGTTTATTTTGGCATCCGGATGATGATTCTAGCATGAAATTGCTTGGGCACCTGTTAAGTTTTAAGATTTTGACACATTCAGCTCAAATATACACAATTGCTGATTATGGCTGTCAAATCTAAACCAAACGTTGTGCACTCAAATCTTTTGCTGTATTTAGTTTATTTTGGCATCCGGATGATGATTCTAGCATGAAATTGCTTGGGCACCTGTTAATTTTTAAGATTTTGACACATTCAGCTCAAATGTACAATCATGCGCTAAAAACGCATTTAAAGCAATAAAAAGGTGATTATGGCTGTCAAACCTAAACCAAACGTTGTGCACTCAAATCTTTTGCTGTATTTAGTTTATTTTGGCATCCGGATGATGATTCTAGCATGAAATTGCTTGGGCACCTGTTAATTTTTAAGATTTTGACACATTCAGCTCAAATGTACACAATTGCTGATTATGGCTGTCAAATCTAAACCAAACGTTGTGCACTCAAATCTTTTGCTGTATTTAGTTTATTTTGGCATCCGGATGATGATTCTAGTATGAAATTGCTTGGGCACCTGTTAATTTTTAAGATTTTGACACATTCACCTCAAATGTACAATCATGCGCTAAAAACGCATTGAAAGCAATAAAAAGGTGATTATGGCTGTCAAACCTAAACCAAACGTTGTGCACTCAAATCTTTTGCTGTATTTAGTTTATTTTGGCATCCGGATGATGATTCTAGCATGAAATTGCTTGGGCACCTGTTAATTTCTAAGATTTTGACACATTCAGCTCAAATGTACACAATTGCTGATTATGGCTGTCAAATCTAAACCAAACGTTGTGCACTCAAATCTTTTGCTGTATTTAGTTTATTTTGGCATCCGGATGATGATTCTAGCATGAAATTGCTTGGGCACCTGTTAATTTTTAAGATTTTGACACATTCAGCTCAAATGTACAATCATGCGCTAAAAACGCATTTAAAGCAATAAAAAGGTGATTATGGCTGTCAAACCTAAACCAAACGTTGTGCACTCAAATCTTTTGCTGTATTTAGTTTATTTTGGCATCCGGATGATGATTCTAGCATGAAATTGCTTGGGCACCTGTTAATTTTTAAGATTTTGACACATTCAGCTCAAATGTACACAATTGCTGATTATGGCTGTCAAATCTAAACCAAACGTTGTGCACTCAAATCTTTTGCTGTATTTAGTTTATTTTGGCATCCGGATGATGATTCTAGCATGAAATTGCTTGGGCACCTGTTAATTTTTAAGATTTTGACACATTCAGCTCAAATGTACAATCATGCGCTAAAAACGCATTTAAAGCAATAAAAAGGTGATTATGGCTGTCAAACCTAAACCAAACGTTGTGCACTCAAATCTTTTGCTGTATTTAGTTTATTTTGGCATCCGGATGATGATTCTAGCATGAAATTGCTTGGGCACCTGTTAATTTTTAAGATTTTGACACATTCAGCTCAAATGTACACAATTGCTGATTATGGCTGTCAAATCTAAACCAAACGTTGTGCACTCAAATCTTTTGCTGTATTTAGTTTATTTTGGCATCCGGATGATGATTCTAGCATGAAATTGCTTGGGCACCTGTTAATTTTTAAGATTTTGACACATTCAGCTCAAATGTACAATCATGCGCTAAAAACGCATTTAAAGCAATAAAAAGGTGATTATGGCTGTCAAACCTAAACCAAACGTTGTGCACTCAAATCTTTTGCTGTATTTAGTTTATTTTGGCATCCGGATGATGATTCTAGCATGAAATTGCTTGGGCACCTGTTAATTTTTAAGATTTTGACACATTCAGCTCAAATGTACACAATTGCTGATTATGGCTGTCAAATCTAAACCAAACGTTGTGCACTCAAATCTTTTGCTGTATTTAGTTTATTTTGGCATCCGGATGATGATTCTAGCATGAAATTGCTTGGGCACCTGTTAATTTTTAAGATTTTGACACATTCAGCTCAAATGTACAATCATGCGCTAAAAACGCATTTAAAGCAATAAAAAGGTGATTATGGCTGTCAAACCTAAACCAAACGTTGTGCACTCAAATCTTTTGCTGTATTTAGTTTATTTTGGCATCCGGATGATGATTCTAGCATGAAATTGCTTGGGCACCTGTTAATTTTTAAGATTTTGACACATTCAGCTCAAATGTACAATCATGCGCTAAAAACGCATTTAAAGCAATAAAAAGGTGATTATGGCTGTCAAACCTAAACCAAACGTTGTGCACTCAAATCTTTTGCTGTATTTAGTTTATTTTGGCATCCGGATGATGATTCTAGCATGAAATTGCTTGGGCACCTGTTAATTTTTAAGATTTTGACACATTCAGCTCAAATGTACAGAATTGCTGATTATGGCTGTCAAATCTAAACCAAACGTTGTGCACTAAAATCTTTTGCTGTATTTTGTTTATTTTGGCATCCGGATGATGATTCTAGCATGAAATTGCTTGGGCACCTGTTAATTTTTAAGATTTTGACACATTCAGCTCAAATGTACAATCATGCGCTAAAAACGCATTTAAAGCAATAAAAAGTTGATTATGGCTGTCAAATCTAAACCAAACGTTGTGCACTCAAATCTTTTGCTGTATTTAGTTTATTTTGGCATCCGGATGATGATTCTAGCATGAAATTGCTTGGGCACCTGTTAATTTTTAAGATTTTGACACATTCACCTCAAATGTACAATCATGCGCTAAAAACGCATTGAAAGCAATAAAAAGGTGATTATGGCTGTCAAACCTAAACCAAACGTTGTGCACTCAAATCTTTTGCTGTATTTAGTTTATTTTGGCATCCGGATGATGATTCTAGCATGAAATTGCTTGGGCACCTGTTAATTTCTAAGATTTTGACACATTCAGCTCAAATGTACACAATTGCTGATTATGGCTGTCAAATCTAAACCAAACGTTGTGCACTCAA
This sequence comes from Festucalex cinctus, assembly GCF_051991245.1. Classification (NCBI taxonomy): domain Eukaryota; kingdom Metazoa; phylum Chordata; class Actinopteri; order Syngnathiformes; family Syngnathidae; genus Festucalex; species Festucalex cinctus. The sequence continues at coordinate 3,234 of NW_027520305.1, read as the reverse complement.
ATCTTTTGCTGTATTTAGTTTATTTTGGCATCCGGATGATGATTCTAGCATGAAATTGCTTGGGCACCTGTTAATTTTTAAGATTTTGACACATTCAGCTCAAATGTACAATCATGCGCTAAAAACGCATTTAAAGCAATAAAAAGGTGATTATGGCTGTCAAACCTAAACCAAACGTTGTGCACTCAAATCTTTTGCTGTATTTAGTTTATTTTGGCATCCGGATGATGATTCTAGCATGAAATTGCTTGGGCACCTGTTAATTTTTAAGATTTTGACACATTCAGCTCAAATGTACACAATTGCTGATTATGGCTGTCAAATCTAAACCAAACGTTGTGCACTCAAATCTTTTGCTGTATTTAGTTTATTTTGGCATCCGGATGATGATTCTAGCATGAAATTGCTTGGGCACCTGTTAATTTTTAAGATTTTGACACATTCACCTCAAATGTACAATCATGCGCTAAAAACGCATTGAAAGCAATAAAAAGGTGATTATGGCTGTCAAACCTAAACCAAACGTTGTGCACTCAAATCTTTTGCTGTATTTAGTTTATTTTGGCATCCGGATGATGATTCTAGCATGAAATTGCTTGGGCACCTGTTAATTTCTAAGATTTTGACACATTCAGCTCAAATGTACACAATTGCTGATTATGGCTGTCAAATCTAAACCAAACGTTGTGCACTCAAATCTTTTGCTGTATTTAGTTTATTTTGGCATCCGGATGATGATTCTAGCATGAAATTGCTTGGGCACCTGTTAATTTTTAAGATTTTGACACATTCAGCTCAAATGTACAATCATGCGCTAAAAACGCATTTAAAGCAATAAAAAGGTGATTATGGCTGTCAAACCTAAACCAAACGTTGTGCACTCAAATCTTTTGCTGTATTTAGTTTATTTTGGCATCCGGATGATGATTCTAGCATGAAATTGCTTGGGCACCTGTTAATTTTTAAGATTTTGACACATTCAGCTCAAATGTACACAATTGCTGATTATGGCTGTCAAATCTAAACCAAACGTTGTGCACTCAAATCTTTTGCTGTATTTAGTTTATTTTGGCATCCGGATGATGATTCTAGCATGAAATTGCTTGGGCACCTGTTAATTTTTAAGATTTTGACACATTCAGCTCAAATGTACAATCATGCGCTAAAAACGCATTTAAAGCAATAAAAAGGTGATTATGGCTGTCAAACCTAAACCAAACGTTGTGCACTCAAATCTTTTGCTGTATTTAGTTTATTTTGGCATCCGGATGATGATTCTAGCATGAAATTGCTTGGGCACCTGTTAATTTTTAAGATTTTGACACATTCAGCTCAAATGTACACAATTGCGGATTATGGCTGTCAAATCTAAACCAAACGTTGTGCACTCAAATCTTTTGCTGTATTTAGTTTATTTTGGCATCCGGATGATGATTCTAGCATGAAATTGCTTGGGCACCTGTTAATTTTTAAGATTTTGACACATTCAGCTCAAATGTACACAATTGCTGATTATGGCTGTCAAATCTAAACCAAACGTTGTACACTCAAATCTTTTGCTGTATTTAGTTTATTTTGGCATCCGGATGATGATTCTAGCATGAAATTGCTTGGGCACCTGTTAATTTTTAAGATTTTGACACATTCAGCTCAAATGTACACAATTGCTGATTATGGCTGTCAAATCTAAACCAAACGTTGTGCACTCAAATCTTTTGCTGTATTTAGTTTATTTTGGCATCCGGATGATGATTCTAGCATGAAATTGCTTGGGCACCTGTTAATTTTTAAGATTTTGACACATTCAGCTCAAATGTACACAATTGCTGATTATGGCTGTCAAATCTAAACCAAACGTTGTACACTCAAATCTTTTGCTGTATTTAGTTTATTTTGGCATCCGGATGATGATTCTAGCATGAAATTGCTTGGGCACCTGTTAATTTTTAAGATTTTGACACATTCAGCTCAAATGTACAATCATGCGCTACAAACGCATTTAAAGCAATAAAAAGGTGATTATGGCTGTCAAACCTAAACCAAACGTGCACTCAAATCTTTTGCTGTATTTAGTTTATTTTGGCATCCGGATGATGATTCTAGCATGAAATTGCTTGGGCACCTGTTAATTTTTAAGATTTTGACACATTCAGCTCAAATGTACAGAATTGCTGATTATGGCTGTCAAATCTAAACCAAACGTTGTGCACTAAAATCTTTTGCTGTATTTTGTTTATTTTGGCATCCGGATGATGATTCTAGCATGAAATTGCTTGGGCACCTGTTAATTTTTAAGATTTTGACACATTCAGCTCAAATGTACAATCATGCGCTAAAAACGCATTTAAAGCAATAAAAAGTTGATTATGGCTGTCAAACCTAAACCAAACGTTGTGCACTCAAATCTTTTGCTGTATTTAGTTTATTTTGGCATCCGGATGATGATTCTAGCATGAAATTGCTTGGGCACCTGTTAATTTTTAAGATTTTGACACATTCAGCTCAAATGTACACAATTGCTGATTATGGCTGTCAAATCTAAACCAAACGTTGTGCACTCAAATCTTTTGCTGTATTTAGTTTATTTTGGCATCCGGATGATGATTCTAGCATGAAATTGCTTGGGCACCTGTTAATTTTTAAGATTTTGACACATTCAGCTCAAATGTACAATCATGCGCTAAAAACGCATTTAAAGCAATAAAAAGGTGATTATGGCTGTCAAACCTAAACCAAACGTTGTGCACTCAAATCTTTTGCTGTATTTAGTTTATTTTGGCATCCGGATGATGATTCTAGCATGAAATTGCTTGGGCACCTTTTAATTTTTAAGATTTTGACACATTCAGCTCAAATGTACACAATTGCTGATTATGGCTGTCAAATCTAAACCAAACGTTGTGCACTCAAATCTTTTGCTGTATTTAGTTTATTTTGGCATCCGGATGATGATTCTAGCATGAAATTGCTTGGGCACCTGTTAATTTTTAAGATTTTGACACATTCAGCTCAAATGTACAATCATGCGCTAAAAACGCATTTAAAGCAATAAAAAGGTGATTATGGCTGTCAAACCTAAACCAAACGTTGTGCACTCAAATCTTTTGCTGTATTTAGTTTATTTTGGCATCCGGATGATGATTCTAGCATGAAATTGCTTGGGCACCTGTTAATTTTTAAGATTTTGACACATTCAGCTCAAATGTACACAATTGCTGATTATGGCTGTCAAAT